>NW_027274614.1:0-90876 GCF_030028105.1 Mobula birostris
CATGCCCTGAATTACATGCCCTGAAATACCTGCCCTGAATTTCATGCCCTGAAACTCATGCCCTGAATCTCATACCCTGAATCTCATGCCCTGAAACTCCTGCACTGAAACACCAGCCCTGAATCTCCTGCCTTAAAAATCATGCCCTGAATCTCATGCCCTGAATCTCATGCTCTGAAACTCGTGCACTGAATCTCATGCCCTCAAGTTCCTGCACTGAAACTCATGCCCTGAATCTCATGCCCTGAAACTCATGCCCTGAACCTCATTCCCTGAAACTCAAGCCCTGAATCTCATGCCCTGAAACTCATGCCCTAAATCACATACCCTGAAACTCCTGCCCTGAAACTCATGCACTGAAACTCATGCCCTGAATCACATGCCCTAAAACTCATGCCCTGAATCATCTGCCCAGAAACTCATGCCCTGAATTACAAGCCCAGAAATACCTGCCCTGAATCTCATGCCCTGAAACTCATGCCCTGAATCTCATGCCCAGAAACTCCTGCCCTCAAACTCATGCACTGAAACTCATGCCCTGAATCTCATGCCTTGAAACTCCTGCCCTCAAACTCATGCACTGAAACTCATGCCCTGAAACACCTGCACTGAAACTCATGCCATGAATCTCATATCCTGAAACTCACGCCTTCAATCACATGCCCTGAAACTCCTGCCCTGAAACTCATGCCCTGAAACTCATGCCCTGAAACTCATGCCCTGAATCTCATGCCCTGAATCTCGTGCCCTGAAACTCCTGCACTGAAACACCTGCCCTGAATCTCCTGCCCTGAAAATGAAGCCCTGAATCTCATGCCCTGAATCTCATGCCCTGAAACTCATGCCCTGAAACTCATGCCCTGAATCTCCTGTCCTGAAACTCATGCCCTGAATCTAATGCCCTGAATCTCATGCCCTGAAACTCCTGCACTGAAACACCTGCCCTGAATCTCCTGCCCTGAAAATCATGCCCTGAATCTCATGCCCTGAATCTCATGCTCTGAAACTCATGCCCTTATTCTCAAGCCCTGAATCTCATGCCCTGAAACTCATGCCCTACATCACATACCCTGAAACTCCTGCCCTGAAACTCATGCACTGAAACTCATGCCCTGAATCACATGCCCTAAAACTCATGCCCTGAATCACCTGCCCAGAAACTCATGCCCTGAATTACATGCCCTGGAATACCTGCCCTGAATCTCATGCCCTGAAACTCATGCCCTGAATCTCCTGCCCTGAAAATCATACCCTGAATCTCATGCCCTGAATCTCATGCTCTGAAACTCATGCCCTAAATCACATACCCTGAAACTCCTGCCCTGAAACTCATGCACTCAAACTCGTGCCCTGAATCACATGCCCAAAAACTCCTGCACTGAATCTCATGCCCTGAAACTCAAGCCCTGAATCTCATGCCCTGAAACTCATACCCTAAATCACATACCCTGAAACTACTGCCCTGAAAGTCATGCACTGAAACTCATGCCCTGAATCACATGCCCTAAAATTCCTGCCCTGAATCATCTGCCCAGAAACTCATGCCCTGAATTACATGCCCTGAATCACATACCCTAAAATTCCTGCCCTGAATCATCTGCCAAGAAACTCATGCCCTGAATTACATGCCCTGAAATACCTGCCCTGAATCTCATGCCCTGAAACTCATGCCCTGAATCTCATGCTCTGAATCTCATACCCTGAATCTCATGCCCTGAAACTCCTGCACTGAAACACCAGCCCTGAATCTCCTGCCTTAAAAATCATGCCCTGAATCTCATGCCCTGAATCTCATGCTCTGAAACTCGTGCACTGAATCTCATGCCCTCAAGTTCCTGCACTGAAACTCATGCCCTGAATCTCATGCCCTGAAACTCATGCCCTGAACCTCATTCCCTGAAACTCAAGCCCTGAATCTCATGCCCTGAAACTCATGCCCTAAATCACATACCCTGAAACTCCTGCCCTGAAACTCATGCACTGAAACTCATGCCCTGAATCACATGCCCTAAAACTCATGCCCTGAATCATCTGCCCAGAAACTCATGCCCTGAATTACATGCCCTGAAATACCTGCCCTGAATCTCATGCCCTGAAACTCATGCCCTGAATCTCATGCCCTGAAACTCCTGCACTGAAACTCATGCCATGAATCTCATATCCTGAAACTCACGCCCTGAAATACATGCCCTGAAACTCCTGCCCTGAAACTCATGCCCTGAAACTCATGCCCTGAAACTCATGCCCTGAATCTCCTGTCCTAAAACTCATGCCCTGAATCTCATGTCCTGAATCTCATGCCCTGAAACTCCTGCACTGAAACACCTGCCCTGAATCTCCTGCCCTGAAACTCATGCCCTGAATCTCATGCCCTGAATCTCACGCTCTGAAACTCGTGCACTGAATCTCATGACCTCAAGTTACTGCACTGAAACTCATGCCCTGAATCTCATGTCCTGAAACTCCTGCACTGAAACACCTGCCCTGAATCTCCTGCCTTGAAAATCATGACCTGAATCTCATGCCCTGAATCTCATGCTCTGAAACTCGTGCACTGAATCTCATGCCCTCAAGTTCCTGCACTGAAACTCAAGCCCTGAATCTCATGCCCTGAAACTCATGCCCTGAACCTCATGCCCTGAAACTCATGCCCTGAATCTCCTGCCCTGAAAATCATACCCTGAATCTCATGCCCTGAATCTCATGCTCTGAAACTCATGCCCTAAATCACATACCCTGAAACTCCTGCCCTGAAACTCATGCACTCAAACTCGTGCCCTGAATCACATGCCCTAAAACTCCTGCACTGAATCTCATGCCCTGAAACTCAAGCCCTGAATCTCATGCCCTGAAACTCATACCCTAAATCACATACCCTGAAACTACTGCCCTGAAAGTCATGCACTGAAACTCATGCCCTGAATCACATGCCCTAAAATTCCTGCCCTGAATCATCTGCCCAGAAACTCATGCCCTGAATTACATGCCCTGAATCACATACCCTAAAATTCCTGCCCTGAATCATCTGCCAAGAAACTCATGCCCTGAATTACATGCCCTGAAATACCTGCCCTGAATCTCATGCCCTGAAACTCATGCCCTGAATCTCATGCTCTGAATCTCATACCCTGAATCTCATGCCCTGAAACTCCTGCACTGAAACACCAGCCCTGAATCTCCTGCCTTAAAAATCATGCCCTGAATCTCATGCCCTGAATCTCATGCCCTGAAACTCATGCCCTGAATCTCCTGTCCTAAAACTCATGCCCTGAATCTCATGTCCTTAATCTCATTCCCTGAAACCCCTGCACTGAAACACCTGCCCTGAATCATCTGCCCAGAAACTCACGCCCTGAATTACATGTCCTGAAACTCCTGCCCTGAAACTCATGCCCTGAAACTCATGCCCTGAATCTCATGCCCTGAATCTCACGCTCTGAAACTCGTGCACTGAATCTCATGACCTCAAGTTACTGCACTGAAACTCATGCCCTGAATCTCATGTCCTGAAACTCCTGCACTGAAACACCTGCCCTGAATCTCCTGCCTTGAAAATCATGACCTGAATCTCATGCCCTGAATCTCATGCTCTGAAACTCATGCCCTGAATCACATGCCCTAAAATTCCTGCCCTGAATCATCTGCCCAGAAAATCATGCCCTGAATTACATGCTCTGAAATACCTGCCCTGAATCTCATGCCCTGAAACTCATGCCCTGAATCTCATGCCCTGAATCTCATGCCCTAAAACTCCTGCCCCTGAATCATCTGCCCAGAAACTCATGCCCTGAATTACATGCCCTGAAATACCTGCCCTGAATCTCATGCCCTGAAATTCATGCCCTGAATCTCATGCCCTGAAACTCCTGCACTCAAACTCATGCCATGAATCTCATATCCTGAAACTCACGCCCTGAATTACATGCCCTGAAACTCCTGCCCTGAAACTCATGCCCTGAAACTCATGCCCTGAATCTCCTGCCCTAAAACTCATGCCCTGAATCTCATGCTCTGAATCTCATGCCCTGAAACTCCTGCACTGAAACACCTGCCCTGAATCTCCTGCCCTGAAAATCATACCCTGAATCTCATGCCCTGAATCTCATGCTCTGAAACTCATGCCCTAAATCACATACCCTGAAACTCCTGCCCTGAAACTCATGCACTCAAACTCGTGCCCTGAATCACATGCCCTAAAACTCCTGCCCTGAATCTAATGCCCTGAAACTCAAGCCCTGAATCTCATGCCCTGAAACTCATACCCTAAATCACATACCCTGAAACTACTGCCCTGAAACTCATGCACTGAAACTCATGCCCTGAATCACATGCCCTAAAATTCCTGCCCTGAATCATCTGCACAGAAACTCATGCCCTGAATCACATGCCCTAAAATTCCTGCCCTGAATCATCTGCCCAGAAACTCATGCCCTGAATTACATGCCCTGAAATACCTGCCCTGAATTTCATGCCCTGAAACTCATGCCCTGAATCTCATACCCTGAATCTCATGCCCTGAAACTCCTGCACTGAAACACCAGCCCTGAATCTCCTGCCTTAAAAATCATGCCCTGAATCTCATGCCCTGAATCTCATGCTCTGAAACTCGTGCACTGAATCTCATGCCCTCAAGTTCCTGCACTGAAACTCATGCCCTGAATCTCATGCCCTGAAACTCATGCCCTGAACCTCATTCCCTGAAACTCAAGCCCTGAATCTCATGCCCTGAAACTCATGCCCTAAATCACATACCCTGAAACTCCTGCCCTGAAACTCATGCACTGAAACTCATGCCCTGAATCACATGCCCTAAAACTCATGCCCTGAATCATCTGCCCAGAAACTCATGCCCTGAATTACAAGCCCAGAAATACCTGCCCTGAATCTCATGCCCTGAAACTCATGCCCTGAATCTCATGCCCAGAAACTCCTGCCCTCAAACTCATGCACTGAAACTCATGCCCTGAATCTCATGCCTTGAAACTCCTGCCCTCAAACTCATGCACTGAAACTCATGCCCTGAAACACCTGCACTGAAACTCATGCCATGAATCTCATATCCTGAAACTCACGCCTTCAATCACATGCCCTGAAACTCCTGCCCTGAAACTCATGCCCTGAAACTCATGCCCTGAAACTCATGCCCTGAATCTCATGCCCTGAATCTCGTGCCCTGAAACTCCTGCACTGAAACACCTGCCCTGAATCTCCTGCCCTGAAAATGAAGCCCTGAATCTCATGCCCTGAATCTCATGCCCTGAAACTCATGCCCTGAAACTCATGCCCTGAATCTCCTGTCCTGAAACTCATGCCCTGAATCTAATGCCCTGAATCTCATGCCCTGAAACTCCTGCACTGAAACACCTGCCCTGAATCTCCTGCCCTGAAAATCATGCCCTGAATCTCATGCCCTGAATCTCATGCTCTGAAACTCATGCCCTTATTCTCAAGCCCTGAATCTCATGCCCTGAAACTCATGCCCTACATCACATACCCTGAAACTCCTGCCCTGAAACTCATGCACTGAAACTCATGCCCTGAATCACATGCCCTAAAACTCATGCCCTGAATCACCTGCCCAGAAACTCATGCCCTGAATTACATGCCCTGGAATACCTGCCCTGAATCTCATGCCCTGAAACTCATGCCCTGAATCTCCTGCCCTGAAAATCATACCCTGAATCTCATGCCCTGAATCTCATGCTCTGAAACTCATGCCCTAAATCACATACCCTGAAACTCCTGCCCTGAAACTCATGCACTCAAACTCGTGCCCTGAATCACATGCCCAAAAACTCCTGCACTGAATCTCATGCCCTGAAACTCAAGCCCTGAATCTCATGCCCTGAAACTCATACCCTAAATCACATACCCTGAAACTACTGCCCTGAAAGTCATGCACTGAAACTCATGCCCTGAATCACATGCCCTAAAATTCCTGCCCTGAATCATCTGCCCAGAAACTCATGCCCTGAATTACATGCCCTGAATCACATACCCTAAAATTCCTGCCCTGAATCATCTGCCAAGAAACTCATGCCCTGAATTACATGCCCTGAAATACCTGCCCTGAATCTCATGCCCTGAAACTCATGCCCTGAATCTCATGCTCTGAATCTCATACCCTGAATCTCATGCCCTGAAACTCCTGCACTGAAACACCAGCCCTGAATCTCCTGCCTTAAAAATCATGCCCTGAATCTCATGCCCTGAATCTCATGCTCTGAAACTCGTGCACTGAATCTCATGCCCTCAAGTTCCTGCACTGAAACTCATGCCCTGAATCTCATGCCCTGAAACTCATGCCCTGAACCTCATTCCCTGAAACTCAAGCCCTGAATCTCATGCCCTGAAACTCATGCCCTAAATCACATACCCTGAAACTCCTGCCCTGAAACTCATGCACTGAAACTCATGCCCTGAATCACATGCCCTAAAACTCATGCCCTGAATCATCTGCCCAGAAACTCATGCCCTGAATTACATGCCCTGAAATACCTGCCCTGAATCTCATGCCCTGAAACTCATGCCCTGAATCTCATGCCCTGAAACTCCTGCACTGAAACTCATGCCATGAATCTCATATCCTGAAACTCACGCCCTGAAATACATGCCCTGAAACTCCTGCCCTGAAACTCATGCCCTGAAACTCATGCCCTGAAACTCATGCCCTGAATCTCCTGTCCTAAAACTCATGCCCTGAATCTCATGTCCTGAATCTCATGCCCTGAAACTCCTGCACTGAAACACCTGCCCTGAATCTCCTGCCCTGAAACTCATGCCCTGAATCTCATGCCCTGAATCTCACGCTCTGAAACTCGTGCACTGAATCTCATGACCTCAAGTTACTGCACTGAAACTCATGCCCTGAATCTCATGTCCTGAAACTCCTGCACTGAAACACCTGCCCTGAATCTCCTGCCTTGAAAATCATGACCTGAATCTCATGCCCTGAATCTCATGCTCTGAAACTCGTGCACTGAATCTCATGCCCTCAAGTTCCTGCACTGAAACTCAAGCCCTGAATCTCATGCCCTGAAACTCATGCCCTGAACCTCATGCCCTGAAACTCATGCCCTGAATCTCCTGCCCTGAAAATCATACCCTGAATCTCATGCCCTGAATCTCATGCTCTGAAACTCATGCCCTAAATCACATACCCTGAAACTCCTGCCCTGAAACTCATGCACTCAAACTCGTGCCCTGAATCACATGCCCTAAAACTCCTGCACTGAATCTCATGCCCTGAAACTCAAGCCCTGAATCTCATGCCCTGAAACTCATACCCTAAATCACATACCCTGAAACTACTGCCCTGAAAGTCATGCACTGAAACTCATGCCCTGAATCACATGCCCTAAAATTCCTGCCCTGAATCATCTGCCCAGAAACTCATGCCCTGAATTACATGCCCTGAATCACATACCCTAAAATTCCTGCCCTGAATCATCTGCCAAGAAACTCATGCCCTGAATTACATGCCCTGAAATACCTGCCCTGAATCTCATGCCCTGAAACTCATGCCCTGAATCTCATGCTCTGAATCTCATACCCTGAATCTCATGCCCTGAAACTCCTGCACTGAAACACCAGCCCTGAATCTCCTGCCTTAAAAATCATGCCCTGAATCTCATGCCCTGAATCTCATGCTCTGAAACTCGTGCACTGAATCTCATGCCCTCAAGTTCCTGCACTGAAACTCATGCCCTGAATCTCATGCCCTGAAACTCATGCCCTGAACCTCATTCCCTGAAACTCAAGCCCTGAATCTCATGCCCTGAAACTCATGCCCTAAATCACATACCCTGAAACTCCTGCCCTGAAACTCATGCACTGAAACTCATGCCCTGAATCACATGCCCTAAAACTCATGCCCTGAATCATCTGCCCAGAAACTCATGCCCTGAATTACATGCCCTGAAATACCTGCCCTGAATCTCATGCCCTGAAACTCATGCCCTGAATCTCATGCCCTGAAACTCCTGCACTGAAACTCATGCCATGAATCTCATATCCTGAAACTCACGCCCTGAAATACATGCCCTGAAACTCCTGCCCTGAAACTCATGCCCTGAAACTCATGCCCTGAAACTCATGCCCTGAATCTCACGCTCTGAAACTCGTGCACTGAATCTCATGACCTCAAGTTACTGCACTGAAACTCATGCCCTGAATCTCATGTCCTGAAACTCCTGCACTGAAACACCTGCCCTGAATCTCCTGCCTTGAAAATCATGACCTGAATCTCATGCCCTGAATCTCATGCTCTGAAACTCGTGCACTGAATCTCATGCCCTCAAGTTCCTGCACTGAAACTCAAGCCCTGAATCTCATGCCCTGAAACTCATGCCCTGAACCTCATGCCCTGAAACTCAAGCCCTGAATCTCATGCCCTGAAACTCATACCCTAAATCACATACCCTGAAACTACTGCCCTGAAAGTCATGCACTGAAACTCATGCCCTGAATCACATGCCCTAAAATTCCTGCCCTGAATCATCTGCCCAGAAACTCATGCCCTGAATTACATGCCCTGAATCACATACCCTAAAATTCCTGCCCTGAATCATCTGCCAAGAAACTCATGCCCTGAATTACATGCCCTGAAATACCTGCCCTGAATCTCATGCCCTGAAACTCATGCCCTGAATCTCATGCTCTGAATCTCATACCCTGAATCTCATGCCCTGAAACTCCTGCACTGAAACACCAGCCCTGAATCTCCTGCCTTAAAAATCATGCCCTGAATCTCATGCCCTGAATCTCATGCTCTGAAACTCGTGCACTGAATCTCATGCCCTCAAGTTCCTGCACTGAAACTCATGCCCTGAATCTCATGCCCTGAAACTCATGCCCTGAACCTCATTCCCTGAAACTCAAGCCCTGAATCTCATGCCCTGAAACTCATGCCCTAAATCACATACCCTGAAACTCCTGCCCTGAAACTCATGCACTGAAACTCATGCCCTGAATCACATGCCCTAAAACTCATGCCCTGAATCATCTGCCCAGAAACTCATGCCCTGAATTACATGCCCTGAAATACCTGCCCTGAATCTCATGCCCTGAAACTCATGCCCTGAATCTCATGCCCTGAAACTCCTGCACTGAAACTCATGCCATGAATCTCCTGTCCTAAAACTCATGCCCTGAATCTCCTGTCCTAAAACTCATGCCCTGAATCTCATGTCCTGAATCTCATGCCCTGAAACTCCTGCACTGAAACACCTGCCCTGAATCTCCTGCCCTGAAACTCATGCCCTGAATCTCATGCCCTGAATCTCACGCTCTGAAACTCGTGCACTGAATCTCATGACCTCAAGTTACTGCACTGAAACTCATGCCCTGAATCTCATGTCCTGAAACTCCTGCACTGAAACACCTGCCCTGAATCTCCTGCCTTGAAAATCATGACCTGAATCTCATGCCCTGAATCTCATGCTCTGAAACTCGTGCACTGAATCTCATGCCCTCAAGTTCCTGCACTGAAACTCAAGCCCTGAATCTCATGCCCTGAAACTCATGCCCTGAACCTCATGCCCTGAAACTCAAGCCCTGAATCTCATGCCCTGAAACTCATGCCCTAAATCACATACCCTGAAACTCCTGCCCTGAAACTCATGCACTGAAACTCATGCCCTGAATCACATGCCCTAAAACTCATGCCCTGAATCATCTGCCCAGAAACTCATGCCCTGAATTACATGCCCTGAAATACCTGCCCTGAATCTCATGCCCTGAAACTCATGCCCTGAATCTCATGCCCAGAAACTCCTGCCCTCAAACTCATGCACTGAAACTCATGCCCTGAATGTCATGCCCTGAAACACCTGCACTGAAACTCATGCCATGAATCTCATATCCAGAAACTCACGCCTTGAATCACATGCCCTGAAAACTCCTGCCCTGAAACTCATGCCCTGAAACTCATGCCCTGAAACTCATGCCCTGAATCTCATGCCCTGAATCTCGTGCCCTGAAACTCCTGCACTGAAACACCTGCCCTGAATCTCCTGCCCTTAAAATGAAGCCCTGAATCTCATGCCCTGAATCTCATGCCCTGAAACTCATGCCCTGAAACTCATGCCCTGAATCTCCTGCCCTGAAAATCATACCCTGAATCTCATGCCCTGAATCTCATGCTCTGAAACTCATGCCCTAAATCACATACCCTGAAACTCCTGCCCTGAAACTCATGCACTCAAACTCGTGCCCTGAATCACATGCCCTAAAACTCCTGCACTGAATCTCATGCCCTGAACCTCAAGCCCTGAATCTCATGCCCTGAAACTCATACCCTAAATCACATACCCTGAAACTACTGCCCTGAAAGTCATGCACTGAAGCTCATGCCCTGAATCACATGCCCTAAAATTCCTGCCCTGAATCATCTGCCCAGAAACTCATGCCCTGAATTACATGCCCTGAATCACATACCCTAAAATTCCTGCCCTGAATCATCTGCCAAGAAACTCATGCCCTGAATTACATGCCCTGAAATACCTGCCCTGAATCTCATGCCCTGAAACTCATGCCCTGAATCTCATGCTCTGAATCTCATACCCTGAATCTCATGCCCTGAAACTCCTGCACTGAAACACCAGCCCTGAATCTCCTGCCTTAAAAATCATGCCCTGAATCTCATGCCCTGAATCTCATGCTCTGATACTCGTGCACTGAATCTCATGCCCTCAAGTTCCTGCACTGAAACTCATGCCCTGAATCTCATGCCCTGAAACTCATGCCCTGAACCTCATTCCCTGAAACTCAAGCCCTGAATCTCATGCCCTGAAACTCATGCCCTAAATCACATACCCTGAAACTCCTGCCCTGAAACTCATGCACTGAAACTCATGCCCTGAATCACATGCCCTAAAACTCATGCCCTGAATCATCTGCCCAGAAACTCATGCCCTGAATTACATGCCCTGAAATACCTGCCCTGAATCTCATGCCCTGAAACTCATGCCCTGAATCTCATGCCCTGAAACTCCTGCACTGAAACTCATGCCATGAATCTCATATCCTGAAACTCACGCCCTGAAATACATGCCCTGAAACTCCTGCCCTGAAACTCATGCCCTGAAACTCATGCCCTGAAACTCATGCCCTGAATCTCCTGTCCTAAAACTCATGCCCTGAATCTCATGTCCTGAATCTCATGCCCTGAAACTCCTGCACTGAATCACCTGCCCTGAATCTCCTGCCCTGAAACTCATACCCTGAATCTCATGCCCTGAATCTCACGCTCTGAAACTCGTGCACTGAATCTCATGACCTCAAGTTACTGCACTGAAACTCATGCCCTGAATCTCATGTCCTGAAACTCCTGCACTGAAACACCTGCCCTGAATCTCCTGCCTTGAAAATCATGACCTGAATCTCATGCCCTGAATCTCATGCTCTAAAACTCGTGCACTGAATCTCATGCCCTCAAGTTCCTGCACTGAAACTCAAGCCCTGAACCTCATGCCCTGAAACTCAAGCCCTGAATCTCATGCCCTGAAACTCATGCCCTAAATCACATACCCTGAAACTCCTGCCCTGAAACTCATGCACTGAAACTCATGCCCTGAATCACATGCCCTAAAACTCATGCCCTGAATCATCTGCCCAGAAACTCATGCCCTGAATTACATGCCCTGAAATACCTGCCCTGAATCTCATGCCCTGAAACTCATGCCCTGAATCTCATGCCCTGAAACTCCTGCCCTCAAACTCATGCACTGAAACTCATGCCCTGAATCTCATGCCTTGAAACTCCTGCCCTCAAACTCATGCACTGAAACTCATGCCCTGAATCTCATGCCCTGAAACACCTGCACTGAAACTCATGCCATGAATCTCATATCCTGAAACTCACGCCTTGAATCACAAGCCCTGAAACTCCTGCCCTGAAACTCATGCCCTGAAACTCATGCCCTGAAACTCATGCCCGGAATCTCATGCCCTGAATCTCGTGCCATGAAACTCCTGCACTGAAACACCTGCCCTGAATCTCCTGCCCTGAAAATGAAGCCCTGAATCTCATGCCCTGAATCTCATGCCCTGAAACTCATGCCCTGAAACTCATGCCCTGAATCTCCTGTCCTGAAACTCATGCCCTGAATCTCATGCCCTGAATCTCATGCCCTGAAACTCCTGCACTGAAACACCTGCCCTGAATCTCCTGCCCTGAAAATCATGCCCTGAATCTCATGCCATGAATCTCATGCTCTGAAACTCATGCCCTGAATCTCAAGCCCTGAATCTCATGCCCTGAAACTCATGCCCTACATCACATACCCTGAAACTCCTGCCCTGAAACTCATGCACTGAAACTCATGCCCTGAATCACATGCCCTAAAACTCATGCCCTGAATCATCTGCCCAGAAACTCATGCCCTCAATTATATGCCCTGAAATACCTGCCCTGAATCTCATGCCCTGAAACTCATGCCCTGAATCTCATGCCCTGAAACTCCTGCCCTCAAACTCATGCACTGAAACTCATGCCCTGAATCTCATGCCTTGAAACTCCTGCCCTCAAACTCATGCACTGAAACTCATGCCCTGAATCTCATGCCCTGAAACACCTGCACTGAAACTCATGCCATGAATCTCATATCCTGAAACTCACGCCTTGAATCACATGGCCTGAAACTCCTGCCCTGAAACTCATGCCCTGAAACTCATGCCCTGAAACTCATGCCCTGAATCTCATGCCCTGAATCTCGTGCCCTGAAACTCCTGCACTGAAACACCTGCCCTGAATCTCCTGCCCTGAAAATGAAGCCCTGAATCTCATGCCCTGAATCTCATGCCCTGAAACTCATGCCCTGAAACTCATGCCCGGAATCTCCTGTCCTGAAACTCATGGCCTGAATCTCATGCCCTGAATCTCATGCCCTGAAACTCCTGCACTGAAACACCTGCCCTGAATCTCCTGCCCTGAAAATCATGCCCTGAATCTCATGCCCTGAATCTCATGCTCTGAAACTCATGCCCTGAATCTCATGCCCTGAAACTCCTGCACTGAAACTCATGCCATGAATCTCATATCCTGAAACTCACGCCCTGAATCACATGCCCTGAAACTCCTGCCCTGAAACTCATGCCCTGAAACTCATGCCCTGAATTTCCTGTCCTGAAACTCATGCCCTGAATCTCATGCCCTGAATCTCATGCCCTGAAACTCCTGCACTGAAACACCTGCCCTGAATCTCCTGCCCTGAAAATCATGCCCTGAATCTCATGCCCTGAATCTCATGCTCTGAAACTCATGCCCTGAATCTCATCCCCTCAAGTTCCTGCACTGAAACTCATGCCCTGAATCTCATGACCTGAAACTCATGCCCTGAACCTCATGCCCTGAAACTCAAGCCCTGAATCTCATGCCCTGAAACTCCTGCACTGAAACTCATGCCATGAATCTCATATCCTGAAACTCACGCCCTGAATCACATGCCCTGAAACTCCTGCCCTGGAACTCATGCCCTGAAACTCATGCCCTGAATTTCCTGTCCTGAAACTCATGCCCTGAATCTCATGCCCTGAATCTCATGCCCTGAAACTCCTGCACTGAAACACCTGCCCTGAATCTCCTGCCCTGAAAATCATGCCCTGAACCTCAAGCCCTGAATCTCATGCTCTGAAACTCATGCCCTGAATCTCATGCCCTCAAGTTCCTGCACTGAAACTCATGCCCTGAATCTCATGACCTGAAACTCATGCCCTGAACCTCATGCCCTGAAACTCAAGCCCTGAATCTCATGCCCGGAATCTCATGCCCTAAATCACATACCCTGAAACTCCTGCCCTGAAACTCATGCACTCAAACTCATGCCCTGAATCACATGCCCTAAAACTCCTGCCCTGAAACTCATGCCCTGAAACTCATGCCCTGAACCTCATGCCCTGAAACTCAAGCCCTGAATCTCATGCCCTGAAACTCATGCCCTAAATCACATACCCTGAAACTACTGCCCTGAAACTCATGCACTGAAACTCATGCCCTGAATCACATGCCCTAAAATTCCTGCCCTGAATCATCTGCCCAGAAAATCATGCCCTGAATTACATGCCCTGTAATACCTGCCCTGAATCTCATGCCCTGAAACTCATGCCCTGAATCTCATGCCCTGAATCTCATGCCCTAAAACTCCTGCCCTGAATCATCTGCCCAGAAACTCATGCCCTGAGTTACATGCCCTGAAATTCCTGCCCTGAATCTCATGCCCTGAAACTCATGCCCTGAATCTCATGCCCTGAAACTCCTGCACTCAAACTCATGCCATGAATCTCATATCCTGAAACTCACGCCCTGAATTACATGCCCTGAAACTCCTGCCCTGAAACTCATGCCCTGAAACTCATGCCCTGAATCTCCTGTCCTAAAACTCATGCCCTGAATCTCATGCTCTGAATCTCATGCCCTGAAACTCCTGCACTGAAGCACCTGCCCTGAATCTCCTGCCCTGAAAATCATGCCCTGAATCTCATGCCCTGAATCTCATGCCCTGAAACTCATGCCCTGAATCTCATACCCTGAATCTCATGCCCTGAAACTCCTGCACTGAAACACCAGCCCTGAATCTCCTGCCTTAAAAATCATGCCCTGAATCTCATGCCCTGAATCTCATGCTCTGAAACTCGTGCACTGAATCTCATGCCCTCAAGTTCCTGCACTGAAACTCATGCCCTGAATCTCATGCCCTAAAACTCATGCCCTGAACCTCATTCCCTGAAACTCAAGCCCTGAATCTCATGCCCTGAAACTCATGCCCTAAATCACATACCCTGAAACTCCTGCCCTGAAACTCATGCACTGAAACTCATGCCCTGAATCACATGCCCTAAAACTCATGCCCTGAATCATCTGCCCAGAAACTCATGCCCTGAATTACATGCCCTGAAATACCTGCCCTGAATCGCATGCCCTGAAACTCATGCCCTGAATCTCATGCCCTGAAACTCCTGCACTGAAACTCATGCCATGAATCTCATATCCTGAAACTCACGCCCTGAATTACATGCCCTGAAACTCCTGCCCTGAAACTCATGCCCTGAAACTCATGCCCTGAATCTCCTGTCCTAAAACTCATGCCCTGAATCTCATGTCCTTAATCTCATTCCCTGAAACCCCTGCACTGAAACACCTGCCCTGAATCTCCTGCCCTGAAACTCATGCCCTGAATCTCATGCCCTGAATCTCACGCTCTGAAACTCGTGCACTGAATCTCATGACCTCAAGTTACTGCACTGAAACTCATGCCCTGAATCTCATGTCCTGAAACTCCTGCACTGAAACACCTGCCCTGAATCTCCTGCCTTGAAAATCATGACCTGAATCTCATGCCCTGAATCTCATGCTCTGAAACTCATGCCCTGAATCACATGCCCTAAAATTCCTGCCCTGAATCATCTGCCCAGAAAATCATGCCCTGAATTACATGCCCTGAAATACCTGCCCTGAATCTCATGCCCTGAAACTCATGCCCTGAATCTCATGCCCTGAATCTCATGCCCTAAAACTCCTGCCCTGAATCATCTGCCCAGAAACTCATGCCCTGAATTACATGCCCTGAAATACCTGCCCTGAATCTCATGCCCTGAAACTCATGCCCTGAATCTCATGCCCTGAAACTCCTGCACTCAAACTCATGCCATGAATCTCATATCCTGAAACTCACGCCCCCTGAATTACATGCCCTGAAACTCCTGCCCTGAAACTCATGCCCTGAAACTCATGCCCTGAATCTCCTGCCCTAAAACTCATGCCCTGAATCTCATGCTCTGAATCTCATGCCCTGAAACTCCTGCACTGAAACACCTGCCCTGAATCTCCTGCCCTGAAAATCATACCCTGAATCTCATGCCCTGAATCTCATGCTCTGAAACTCATGCCCTAAATCACATACCCTGAAACTCCTGCCCTGAAACTCATGCACTCAAACTCGTGCCCTGAATCACATGCCCTAAAACTCCTGCCCTGAATCTAATGCCCTGAAACTACTGCCCTGAAACTCATGCACTGAAACTCATGCCCTGAATCACATGCCCTAAAATTCCTGCCCTGAATCATCTGCACAGAAACTCATGCCCTGAATCACATGCCCTAAAATTCCTGCCCTGAATCATCTGCCCAGAAACTCATGCACTGAATTACATGCCCTGAAATACCTGCCCTGAATCTCATGCCCTGAAACTCATGCCCTGAATCTCATACCCTGATTCTCATGCCCTGAAACTCCTGCACTGAAACACCAGCCCTGAATCTCCTGCCTTAAAAATCATGCCCTGAATCTCATGCCCTGAATCTCATGCTCTGAAACTCGTGCACTGAATCTCATGCCCTCAAGTTCCTGCACTGAAACTCATGCCCTGAATCTCATGCCCTGAAACTCATGCCCTGAACCTCATTCCCTGAAACTCAAGCCCTGAATCTCATGCCCTGAAACTCATGCCCTAAATCACATACCCTGAAACTCCTGCCCTGAAACTCATGCACTGAAACTCATGCCCTGAATCACATGCCCTAAAACTCATGCCCTGAATCATCTGCCCAGAAACTCATGCCCTGAATTACAAGCCCAGAAATACCTGCCCTGAATCTCATGCCCTGAAACTCATGCCCTGAATCTCATGCCCAGAAACTCCTGCCCTCAAACTCATGCACTGAAACTCATGCCCTGAATTTCATGCCTTGAAACTCCTGCCCTCAAACTCATGCACTGAAACTCATGCCCTGAAACACCTGCACTGAAACTCATGCCATGAATCTCATATCCAGAAACTCACGCCTTCAATCACATGCCCTGAAACTCCTGCCCTGAAACTCATGCCCTGAAACTCATGCCCTGAAACTCATGCCCTGAATCTCATGCCCTGAATCTCGTGCCCTGAAACTCCTGCACTGAAACACCTGCCCTGAATCTCCTGCCCTGAAAATGAAGCCCTGAATCTCATGCCCTGAATCTCATGCCCTGAAACTCATGCCCTGAAACTCATGCCCTGAATCTCCTGTCCTGAAACTCATGCCCTGAATCTAATGCCCTGAATCTCATGCCCTGAAACTCCTGCACTGAAACACCTGCCCTGAATCTCCTGCCCTGAAAATCATGCCCTGAATCTCATGCCCTGAATCTCATGCTCTGAAACTCATGCCCTTATTCTCAAGCCCTGTATCTCATGCCCTGAAACTCATGCCCTACATCACATACCCTGAAACTCCTGCCCTGAAACTCATGCACTGAAACTCATGCCCTGAATCACATGCCCTAAAACTCATGCCCTGAATCATCTGCCCAGAAACTCATGCCCTGAATTACATGCCCTGGAATACCTGCCCTGAATCTCATGCCCTGAAACTCATGCCCTGAATCTCCTGCCCTGAAAATCATACCCTGAATCTCATGCCCTGAATCTCATGCTCTGAAACTCATGCCCTAAATCACATACCCTGAAACTCCTGCCCTGAAACTCATGCACTCAAACTCGTGCCCTGAATCACATGCCCTAAAACTCCTGCACTGAATCTCATGCCCTGAAACTCAAGCCCTGAATCTCATGCCCTGAAACTCATACCCTAAATCACATACCCTGAAACTACTGCCCTGAAAGTCATGCACTGAAACTCATGCCCTGAATCACATGCCCTAAAATTCCTGCCCTGAATCATCTGCCCAGAAACTCATGCCCTGAATTACATGCCCTGAATCACATACCCTAAAATTCCTGCCCTGAATCATCTGCCAAGAAACTCATGCCCTGAATTACATGCCCTGAAATACCTGCCCTGAATCTCATGCCCTGAAACTCATGCCCTGAATCTCATGCTCTGAATCTCATACCCTGAATCTCATGCCCTGAAACTCCTGCACTGAAACACCAGCCCTGAGTCTCCTGCCTTAAAAATCATGCCCTGAATCTCATGCCCTGAATCTCATGCTCTGAAACTCGTGCACTGAATCTCATGCCCTCAAGTTCCTGCACTGAAACTCATGCCCTGAATCTCATGCCCTGAAATTCATGCCCTGAACCTCATTCCCTGAAACTCAAGCCCTGAATCTCATGCCCTGAAACTCATGCCCTAAATCACATACCCTGAAACTCCTGCCCTGAAACTCATGCACTGAAACTCATGCCCTGAATCACATGCCCTAAAACTCATGCCCTGAATCATCTGCCCAGAAACTCATGCCCTGAATTACATGCCCTGAAATACCTGCCCTGAATCTCATGCCCTGAAACTCATGCCCTGAATCTCATGCCCTGAAACTCCTGCACTGAAACTCATGCCATGAATCTCATATCCTGAAACTCACGCCCTGAAATACATGCCCTGAAACTCCTGCCCTGAAACTCATGCCCTGAAACTCATGCCCTGAAACTCATGCCCTGAATCTCCTGTCCTAAAACTCATGCCCTGAATCTCATGTCCTGAATCTCATGCCCTGAAACTCCTGCACTGAAACACCTGCCCTGAATCTCCTGCCCTGAAACTCATGCCCTGAATCTCATGCCCTGAATCTCACGCTCTGAAACTCGTGCACTGAATCTCATGACCTCAAGTTACTGCACTGAAACTCATGCCCTGAATCTCATGTCCTGAAACTCCTGCACTGAAACACCTGCCCTGAATCTCCTGCCTTGAAAATCATGACCTGAATCTCATGCCCTGAATCTCATGCTCTGAAACTCATGCCCTAAATCACATACCCTGAAACTCCTGCCCTGAAACTCATGCACTCAAACTCGTGCCCTGAATCACATGCCCTAAAACTCCTGCACTGAATCTCATGCCCTGAAACTCAAGCCCTGAATCTCATGCCCTGAAACTCATACCCTAAATCACATACCCTGAAACTACTGCCCTGAAAGTCATGCACTGAAACTCATGCCCTGAATCACATGCCCTAAAATTCCTGCCCTGAATCATCTGCCCAGAAACTCATGCCCTGAATTACATGCCCTGAATCACATACCCTAAAATTCCTGCCCTGAATCATCTGCCAAGAAACTCATGCCCTGAATTACATGCCCTGAAATACCTGCCCTGAATCTCATGCCCTGAAACTCATGCCCTGAATCTCATGCTCTGAATCTCATACCCTGAATCTCATGCCCTGAAACTCCTGCACTGAAACACCAGCCCTGAATCTCCTGCCTTAAAAATCATGCCCTGAATCTCATGCCCTGAATCTCATGCTCTGAAACTCGTGCACTGAATCTCATGCCCTCAAGTTCCTGCACTGAAACTCATGCCCTGAATCTCATGCCCTGAAACTCATGCCCTGAACCTCATTCCCTGAAACTCAAGCCCTGAATCTCATGCCCTGAAACTCATGCCCTAAATCACATACCCTGAAACTCCTGCCCTGAAACTCATGCACTGAAACTCATGCCCTGAATCACATGCCCTAAAACTCATGCCCTGAATCATCTGCCCAGAAACTCATGCCCTGAATTACATGCCCTGAAATACCTGCCCTGAATCTCATGCCCTGAAACTCATGCCCTGAATCTCATGCCCTGAAACTCCTGCACTGAAACTCATGCCATGAATCTCATATCCTGAAACTCACGCCCTGAAATACATGCCCTGAAACTCCTGCCCTGAAACTCATGCCCTGAAACTCATGCCCTGAAACTCATGCCCTGAATCTCACGCTCTGAAACTCGTGCACTGAATCTCATGACCTCAAGTTACTGCACTGAAACTCATGCCCTGAATCTCATGTCCTGAAACTCCTGCACTGAAACACCTGCCCTGAATCTCCTGCCTTGAAAATCATGACCTGAATCTCATGCCCTGAATCTCATGCTCTGAAACTCGTGCACTGAATCTCATGCCCTCAAGTTCCTGCACTGAAACTCAAGCCCTGAATCTCATGCCCTGAAACTCATGCCCTGAACCTCATGCCCTGAAACTCAAGCCCTGAATCTCATGCCCTGAAACTCATACCCTAAATCACATACCCTGAAACTACTGCCCTGAAAGTCATGCACTGAAACTCATGCCCTGAATCACATGCCCTAAAATTCCTGCCCTGAATCATCTGCCCAGAAACTCATGCCCTGAATTACATGCCCTGAATCACATACCCTAAAATTCCTGCCCTGAATCATCTGCCAAGAAACTCATGCCCTGAATTACATGCCCTGAAATACCTGCCCTGAATCTCATGCCCTGAAACTCATGCCCTGAATCTCATGCTCTGAATCTCATACCCTGAATCTCATGCCCTGAAACTCCTGCACTGAAACACCAGCCCTGAATCTCCTGCCTTAAAAATCATGCCCTGAATCTCATGCCCTGAATCTCATGCTCTGAAACTCGTGCACTGAATCTCATGCCCTCAAGTTCCTGCACTGAAACTCATGCCCTGAATCTCATGCCCTGAAACTCATGCCCTGAACCTCATTCCCTGAAACTCAAGCCCTGAATCTCATGCCCTGAAACTCATGCCCTAAATCACATACCCTGAAACTCCTGCCCTGAAACTCATGCACTGAAACTCATGCCCTGAATCACATGCCCTAAAACTCATGCCCTGAATCATCTGCCCAGAAACTCATGCCCTGAATTACATGCCCTGAAATACCTGCCCTGAATCTCATGCCCTGAAACTCATGCCCTGAATCTCATGCCCTGAAACTCCTGCACTGAAACTCATGCCATGAATCTCATATCCTGAAACTCACGCCCTGAAATACATGCCCTGAAACTCCTGCCCTGAAACTCATGCCCTGAAACTCATGCCCTGAAACTCATGCCCTGAATCTCCTGTCCTAAAACTCATGCCCTGAATCTCATGTCCTGAATCTCATGCCCTGAAACTCCTGCACTGAAACACCTGCCCTGAATCTCATGCCCTGAATCTCACGCTCTGAAACTCGTGCACTGAATCTCATGACCTCAAGTTACTGCACTGAAACTCATGCCCTGAATCTCATGTCCTGAAACTCCTGCACTGAAACACCTGCCCTGAATCTCCTGCCTTGAAAATCATGACCTGAATCTCATGCCCTGAATCTCATGCTCTGAAACTCGTGCACTGAATCTCATGCCCTCAAGTTCCTGCACTGAAACTCAAGCCCTGAATCTCATGCCCTGAAACTCATGCCCTGAACCTCATGCCCTGAAACTCAAGCCCTGAATCTCATGCCCTGAAACTCATGCCCTAAATCACATACCCTGAAACTCCTGCCCTGAAACTCATGCACTGAAACTCATGCCCTGAATCACATGCCCTAAAACTCATGCCCTGAATCATCTGCCCAGAAACTCATGCCCTGAATTACATGCCCTGAAATACCTGCCCTGAATCTCATGCCCTGAAACTCATGCCCTGAATCTCATCCCAGAAACTCCTGCCCTCAAACTCATGCACTGAAACTCATGCCCTGAATGTCATGCCCTGAAACACCTGCACTGAAACTCATGCCATGAATCTCATATCCAGAAACTCACGCCTTGAATCACATGCCCTGAAACTCCTGCCCTGAAACTCATGCCCTGAAACTCATGCCCTGAAACTCATGCCCTGAATCTCATGCCCTGAATCTCGTGCCCTGAAACTCCTGCACTGAAACACCTGCCCTGAATCTCCTGCCCTTAAAATGAAGCCCTGAATCTCATGCCCTGAATCTCATGCCCTGAAACTCATGCCCTGAAACTCATGCCCTGAATCTCCTGCCCTGAAAATCATACCCTGAATCTCATGCCCTGAATCTCATGCTCTGAAACTCATGCCCTAAATCACATACCCTGAAACTCCTGCCCTGAAACTCATGCACTCAAACTCGTGCCCTGAATCACATGCCCTAAAACTCCTGCACTGAATCTCATGCCCTGAAACTCAAGCCCTGAATCTCATGCCCTGAAACTCATACCCTAAATCACATACCCTGAAACTACTGCCCTGAAAGTCATGCACTGAAGCTCATGCCCTGAATCACATGCCCTAAAATTCCTGCCCTGAATCATCTGCCCAGAAACTCATGCCCTGAATTACATGCCCTGAATCACATACCCTAAAATTCCTGCCCTGAATCATCTGCCAAGAAACTCATGCCCTGAAATACCTGCCCTGAATCTCATGCCCTGAAACTCATGCCCTGAATCTCATGCTCTGAATCTCATACCCTGAATCTCATGCCCTGAAACTCCTGCACTGAAACACCAGCCCTGAATCTCCTGCCTTAAAAATCATGCCCTGAATCTCATGCCCTGAATCTCATGCTCTGATACTCGTGCACTGAATCTCATGCCCTCAAGTTCCTGCACTGAAACTCATGCCCTGAATCTCATGCCCTGAAACTCATGCCCTGAACCTCATTCCCTGAAACTCAAGCCCTGAATCTCATGCCCTGAAACTCATGCCCTAAATCACATACCCTGAAACTCCTGCCCTGAAACTCATGCACTGAAACTCATGCCCTGAATCACATGCCCTAAAACTCATGCCCTGAATCATCTGCCCAGAAACTCATGCCCTGAATTACATGCCCTGAAATACCTGCCCTGAATCTCATGCCCTGAAACTCATGCCCTGAATCTCATGCCCTGAAACTCCTGCACTGAAACTCATGCCATGAATCTCATATCCTGAAACTCACGCCCTGAAATACATGCCCTGAAACTCCTGCCCTGAAACTCATGCCCTGAAACTCATGCCCTGAAACTCATGCCCTGAATCTCCTGTCCTAAAACTCATGCCCTGAATCTCATGTCCTGAATCTCATGCCCTGAAACTCCTGCACTGAATCACCTGCCCTGAATCTCCTGCCCTGAAACTCATACCCTGAATCTCATGCCCTGAATCTCACGCTCTGAAACTCGTGCACTGAATCTCATGACCTCAAGTTACTGCACTGAAACTCATGCCCTGAATCTCATGTCCTGAAACTCCTGCACTGAAACACCTGCCCTGAATCTCCTGCCTTGAAAATCATGACCTGAATCTCATGCCCTGAATCTCATGCTCTAAAACTCGTGCACTGAATCTCATGCCCTCAAGTTCCTGCACTGAAACTCAAGCCCTGAATCTCATGCCCTGAAACTCATGCCCTGAACCTCATGCCCTGAAACTCAAGCCCTGAATCTCATGCCCTGAAACTCATGCCCTAAATCACATACTCTGAAACTCCTGCCCTGAAACTCATGCACTGAAACTCATGCCCTGAATCACATGCCCTAAAACTCATGCCCTGAATCATCTGCCCAGAAACTCATGCCCTGAATTACATGCCCTGAAATACCTGCCCTGAATCTCATGCCCTGAAACTCATGCCCTGAATCTCATGCCCTGAAACTCCTGCCCTCAAACTCATGCACTGAAACTCATGCCCTGAATCTCATGCCTTGAAACTCCTGCCCTCAAACTCATGCACTGAAACTCATGCCCTGAATCTCATGCCCTGAAACACCTGCACTGAAACTCATGCCATGAATCTCATATCCTGAAACTCACGCCTTGAATCACAAGCCCTGAAACTCCTGCCCTGAAACTCATGCCCTGAAACTCATGCCCTGAAACTCATGCCCGGAATCTCATGCCCTGAATCTCGTGCCATGAAACTCCTGCACTGAAACACCTGCCCTGAATCTCCTGCCCTGAAAATGAAGCCCTGAATCTCATGCCCTGAATCTCATGCCCTGAAACTCATGCCCTGAAACTCATGCCCTGAATCTCCTGTCCTGAAACTCATGCCCTGAATCTCATGCCCTGAATCTCATGCCCTGAAACTCCTGCACTGAAACACCTGCCCTGAATCTCCTGCCCTGAAAATCATGCCCTGAATCTCATGCCATGAATCTCATGCTCTGAAACTCATGCCCTGAATCTCAAGCCCTGAATCTCATGCCCTGAAACTCATGCCCTACATCACATACCCTGAAACTCCTGCCCTGAAACTCATGCACTGAAACTCATGCCCTGAATCACATGCCCTAAAACTCATGCCCTGAATCATCTGCCCAGAAACTCATGCCCTCAATTATATGCCCTGAAATACCTGCCCTGAATCTCATGCCCTGAAACTCATGCCCTGAATCTCATGCCCTGAAACTCCTGCCCTCAAACTCATGCACTGAAACTCATGCCCTGAATCTCATGCCTTGAAACTCCTGCCCTCAAACTCATGCACTGAAACTCATGCCCTGAAACTCCTGCACTGAAACACCTGCCCTGAATCTCCTGCCCTGAAAATCATGCCCTGAACCTCAAGCCCTGAATCTCATGCTCTGAAACTCATGCCCTGAATCTCATGCCCTCAAGTTCCTGCACTGAAACTCATGCCCTGAATCTCATGACCTGAAACTCATGCCCTGAACCTCATGCCCTGAAACTCAAGCCCTGAATCTCATGCCCGGAATCTCATGCCCTAAATCACATACCCTGAAACTCCTGCCCTGAAACTCATGCACTCAAACTCATGCCCTGAATCACATGCCCTAAAACTCCTGCCCTGAAACTCATGCCCTGAAACTCATGCCCTGAACCTCATGCCCTGAAACTCAAGCCCTGAATCTCATGCCCTGAAACTCATGCCCTAAATCACATACCCTGAAACTACTGCCCTGAAACTCATGCACTGAAACTCATGCCCTGAATCACATGCCCTAAAATTCCTGCCCTGAATCATCTGCCCAGAAAATCATGCCCTGAATTACATGCCCTGTAATACCTGCCCTGAATCTCATGCCCTGAAACTCATGCCCTGAATCTCATGCCCTGAATCTCATGCCCTAAAACTCCTGCCCTGAATCATCTGCCCAGAAACTCATGCCCTGAGTTACATGCCCTGAAATTCCTGCCCTGAATCTCATGCCCTGAAACTCATGCCCTGAATCTCATGCCCTGAAACTCCTGCACTCAAACTCATGCCATGAATCTCATATCCTGAAACTCACGCCCTGAATTACATGCCCTGAAACTCCTGCCCTGAAACTCATGCCCTGAAACTCATGCCCTGAATCTCCTGTCCTAAAACTCATGCCCTGAATCTCATGCTCTGAATCTCATGCCCTGAAACTCCTGCACTGAAGCACCTGCCCTGAATCTCCTGCCCTGAAAATCATGCCCTGAATCTCATGCCCTGAATCTCATGCCCTGAAACTCATGCCCTGAATCTCATACCCTGAATCTCATGCCCTGAAACTCCTGCACTGAAACACCAGCCCTGAATCTCCTGCCTTAAAAATCATGCCCTGAATCTCATGCCCCTGAATCTCATGCTCTGAAACTCGTGCACTGAATCTCATGCCCTCAAGTTCCTGCACTGAAACTCATGCCCTGAATCTCATGCCCTAAAACTCATGCCCTGAACCTCATTCCCTGAAACTCAAGCCCTGAATCTCATGCCCTGAAACTCATGCCCTAAATCACATACCCTGAAACTCCTGCCCTGAAACTCATGCACTGAAACTCATGCCCTGAATCACATGCCCTAAAACTCATGCCCTGAATCATCTGCCCAGAAACTCATGCCCTGAATTACATGCCCTGAAATACCTGCCCTGAATCGCATGCCCTGAAACTCATGCCCTGAATCTCATGCCCTGAAACTCCTGCACTGAAACTCATGCCATGAATCTCATATCCTGAAACTCACGCCCTGAATTACATGCCCTGAAACTCCTGCCCTGAAACTCATGCCCTGAAACTCATGCCCTGAATCTCCTGTCCTAAAACTCATGCCCTGAATCTCATGTCCTTAATCTCATTCCCTGAAACCCCTGCACTGAAACACCTGCCCTGAATCTCCTGCCCTGAAACTCATGCCCTGAATCTCATGCCCTGAATCTCACGCTCTGAAACTCGTGCACTGAATCTCATGACCTCAAGTTACTGCACTGAAACTCATGCCCTGAATCTCATGTCCTGAAACTCCTGCACTGAAACACCTGCCCTGAATCTCCTGCCTTGAAAATCATGACCTGAATCTCATGCCCTGAATCTCATGCTCTGAAACTCATGCCCTGAATCACATGCCCTAAAATTCCTGCCCTGAATCATCTGCCCAGAAAATCATGCCCTGAATTACATGCCCTGAAATACCTGCCCTGAATCTCATGCCCTGAAACTCATGCCCTGAATCTCATGCCCTGAATCTCATGCCCTAAAACTCCTGCCCTGAATCATCTGCCCAGAAACTCATGCCCTGAATTACATGCCCTGAAATACCTGCCCTGAATCTCATGCCCTGAAACTCATGCCCTGAATCTCATGCCCTGAAACTCCTGCACTCAAACTCATGCCATGAATCTCATATCCTGAAACTCACGCCCTGAATTACATGCCCTGAAACTCCTGCCCTGAAACTCATGCCCTGAAACTCATGCCCTGAATCTCCTGCCCTAAAACTCATGCCCTGAATCTCATGCTCTGAATCTCATGCCCTGAAACTCCTGCACTGAAACACCTGCCCTGAATCTCCTGCCCTGAAAATCATACCCTGAATCTCATGCCCTGAATCTCATGCTCTGAAACTCATGCCCTAAATCACATACCCTGAAACTCCTGCCCTGAAACTCATGCACTCAAACTCGTGCCCTGAATCACATGCCCTAAAACTCCTGCCCTGAATCTAATGCCCTGAAACTACTGCCCTGAAACTCATGCACTGAAACTCATGCCCTGAATCACATGCCCTAAAATTCCTGCCCTGAATCATCTGCACAGAAACTCATGCCCTGAATCACATGCCCTAAAATTCCTGCCCTGAATCATCTGCCCAGAAACTCATGCACTGAATTACATGCCCTGAAATACCTGCCCTGAATCTCATGCCCTGAAACTCATGCCCTGAATCTCATACCCTGATTCTCATGCCCTGAAACTCCTGCACTGAAACACCAGCCCTGAATCTCCTGCCTTAAAAATCATGCCCTGAATCTCATGCCCTGAATCTCATGCTCTGAAACTCGTGCACTGAATCTCATGCCCTCAAGTTCCTGCACTGAAACTCATGCCCTGAATCTCATGCCCTGAAACTCATGCCCTGAACCTCATTCCCTGAAACTCAAGCCCTGAATCTCATGCCCTGAAACTCATGCCCTAAATCACATACCCTGAAACTCCTGCCCTGAAACTCATGCACTGAAACTCATGCCCTGAATCACATGCCCTAAAACTCATGCCCTGAATCATCTGCCCAGAAACTCATGCCCTGAATTACAAGCCCAGAAATACCTGCCCTGAATCTCATGCCCTGAAACTCATGCCCTGAATCTCATGCCCAGAAACTCCTGCCCTCAAACTCATGCACTGAAACTCATGCCCTGAATCTCATGCCTTGAAACTCCTGCCCTCAAACTCATGCACTGAAACTCATGCCCTGAAACACCTGCACTGAAACTCATGCCATGAATCTCATATCCAGAAACTCACGCCTTCAATCACATGCCCTGAAACTCCTGCCCTGAAACTCATGCCCTGAAACTCATGCCCTGAAACTCATGCCCTGAATCTCATGCCCTGAATCTCGTGCCCTGAAACTCCTGCACTGAAACACCTGCCCTGAATCTCCTGCCCTGAAAATGAAGCCCTGAATCTCATGCCCTGAATCTCATGCCCTGAAACTCATGCCCTGAAACTCATGCCCTGAATCTCCTGTCCTGAAACTCATGCCCTGAATCTAATGCCCTGAATCTCATGCCCTGAAACTCCTGCACTGAAACACCTGCCCTGAATCTCCTGCCCTGAAAATCATGCCCTGAATCTCATGCCCTGAATCTCATGCTCTGAAACTCATGCCCTTATTCTCAAGCCCTGTATCTCATGCCCTGAAACTCATGCCCTACATCACATACCCTGAAACTCCTGCCCTGAAACTCATGCACTGAAACTCATGCCCTGAATCACATGCCCTAAAACTCATGCCCTGAATCATCTGCCCAGAAACTCATGCCCTGAATTACATGCCCTGGAATACCTGCCCTGAATCTCATGCCCTGAAACTCATGCCCTGAATCTCCTGCCCTGAAAATCATACCCTGAATCTCATGCCCTGAATCTCATGCTCTGAAACTCATGCCCTAAATCACATACCCTGAAACTCCTGCCCCTGAAACTCATGCACTCAAACTCGTGCCCTGAATCACATGCCCTAAAACTCCTGCACTGAATCTCATGCCCTGAAACTCAAGCCCTGAATCTCATGCCCTGAAACTCATACCCTAAATCACATACCCTGAAACTACTGCCCTGAAAGTCATGCACTGAAACTCATGCCCTGAATCACATGCCCTAAAATTCCTGCCCTGAATCATCTGCCCAGAAACTCATGCCCTGAATTACATGCCCTGAATCACATACCCTAAAATTCCTGCCCTGAATCATCTGCCAAGAAACTCATGCCCTGAATTACATGCCCTGAAATACCTGCCCTGAATCTCATGCCCTGAAACTCATGCCCTGAATCTCATGCTCTGAATCTCATACCCTGAATCTCATGCCCTGAAACTCCTGCACTGAAACACCAGCCCTGAGTCTCCTGCCTTAAAAATCATGCCCTGAATCTCATGCCCTGAATCTCATGCTCTGAAACTCGTGCACTGAATCTCATGCCCTCAAGTTCCTGCACTGAAACTCATGCCCTGAATCTCATGCCCTGAAATTCATGCCCTGAACCTCATTCCCTGAAACTCAAGCCCTGAATCTCATGCCCTGAAACTCATGCCCCTAAATCACATACCCTGAAACTCCTGCCCTGAAACTCATGCACTGAAACTCATGCCCTGAATCACATGCCCTAAAACTCATGCCCTGAATCATCTGCCCAGAAACTCATGCCCTGAATTACATGCCCTGAAATACCTGCCCTGAATCTCATGCCCTGAAACTCATGCCCTGAATCTCATGCCCTGAAACTCCTGCACTGAAACTCATGCCATGAATCTCATATCCTGAAACTCACGCCCTGAAATACATGCCCTGAAACTCCTGCCCTGAAACTCATGCCCTGAAACTCATGCCCTGAAACTCATGCCCTGAATCTCCTGTCCTAAAACTCATGCCCTGAATCTCATGTCCTGAATCTCATGCCCTGAAACTCCTGCACTGAAACACCTGCCCTGAATCTCCTGCCCTGAAACTCATGCCCTGAATCTCATGCCCTGAATCTCACGCTCTGAAACTCGTGCACTGAATCTCATGACCTCAAGTTACTGCACTGAAACTCATGCCCTGAATCTCATGTCCTGAAACTCCTGCACTGAAACACCTGCCCTGAATCTCCTGCCTTGAAAATCATGACCTGAATCTCATGCCCTGAATCTCATGCTCTGAAACTAGTGCACTGAATCTCATGCCCTCAAGTTCCTGCACTTAAACTCAAGCCCTGAATCTCATGCCCTGAAACTCATGCCCTGAACCTCATGCCCTGAAACTCATGCCCTGAATCTCCTGCCCTGAAAATCATACCCTGAATCTCATGCCCTGAATCTCATGCTCTGAAACTCATGCCCTAAATCACATACCCTGAAACTCCTGCCCTGAAACTCATGCACTCAAACTCGTGCCCTGAATCACATGCCCTAAAACTCCTGCACTGAATCTCATGCCCTGAAACTCAAGCCCTGAATCTCATGCCCTGAAACTCATACCCTAAATCACATACCCTGAAACTACTGCCCTGAAAGTCATGCACTGAAACTCATGCCCTGAATCACATGCCCTAAAATTCCTGCCCTGAATCATCTGCCCAGAAACTCATGCCCTGAATTACATGCCCTGAATCACATACCCTAAAATTCCTGCCCTGAATCATCTGCCAAGAAACTCATGCCCTGAATTACATGCCCTGAAATACCTGCCCTGAATCTCATGCCCTGAAACTCATGCCCTGAATCTCATGCTCTGAATCTCATACCCTGAATCTCATGCCCTGAAACTCCTGCACTGAAACACCAGCCCTGAATCTCCTGCCTTAAAAATCATGCCCTGAATCTCATGCCCTGAATCTCATGCTCTGAAACTCGTGCACTGAATCTCATGCCCTCAAGTTCCTGCACTGAAACTCATGCCCTGAATCTCATGCCCTGAAACTCATGCCCTGAACCTCATTCCCTGAAACTCAAGCCCTGAATCTCATGCCCTGAAACTCATGCCCTAAATCACATACCCTGAAACTCCTGCCCTGAAACTCATGCACTGAAACTCATGCCCTGAATCACATGCCCTAAAACTCATGCCCTGAATCATCTGCCCAGAAACTCATGCCCTGAATTACATGCCCTGAAATACCTGCCCTGAATCTCATGCCCTGAAACTCATGCCCTGAATCTCATGCCCTGAAACTCCTGCACTGAAACTCATGCCATGAATCTCATATCCTGAAACTCACGCCCTGAAATACATGCCCTGAAACTCCTTCCCTGAAACTCATGCCCTGAAACTCATGCCCTGAATCTCCTGTCCTAAAACTCATGCCCTGAATCTCATGTCCTGAATCTCATGCCCTGAAACTCCTGCACTGAAACACCTGCCCTGAATCTCCTGCCCTGAAACTCATGCCCTGAATCTCATGCCCTGAATCTCACGCTCTGAAACTCGTGCACTGAATCTCATGACCTCAAGTTACTGCACTGAAACTCATGCCCTGAATCTCATGTCCTGAAACTCCTGCACTGAAACACCTGCCCTGAATCTCCTGCCTTGAAAATCATGACCTGAATCTCATGCCCTGAATCTCATGCTCTGAAACTCGTGCACTGAATCTCATGCCCTCAAGTTACTGCACTGAAACTCAAGCCCTGAATCTCATGCCCTGAAACTCATGCCCTGAACCTCATGCCCTGAAACTCAAGCCCTGAATCTCATGCCCTGAAACTCATGCCCTAAATCACATACCCTGAAACTCCTGCCCTGAAACTCATGCTCTGAAACTCATGCCCTGAATCACATGCCCTAAAACTCATGCCCTGAATCATCTGCCCAGAAACTCATGCCCTGAATTACATGCCCTGAAATACCTGCCCTGAATCTCATGCCCTGAAACTCATGCCCTGAATCTCATGCCCAGAAACTCCTGCCCTCAAACTCATGCACTGAAACTCATGCCCTGAATCTCATGCCTTGAAACTCCTGCCCTCAAACTCATGCACTGAAACTCATGCCCTGAATGTCATGCCCTGAAACACCTGCACTGAAACTCATGCCATGAATCTCATATCCAGAAACTCACGCCTTGAATCACATGCCCTGAAACTCCTGCCCTGAAACTCATGCCCTGAAACTCATGCCCTGAAACTCATGCCCTGAATCTCATGCACTGAATCTCGTGCCCTGAAACTCCTGCACTGAAACACCTGCCCTGAATCTCCTGCCCTTAAAATGAAGCCCTGAATCTCATGTCCTGAATCTCCTGTCCTGAAACTCATGCCCTGAATCTAATGCCCTGAATCTCATGCCCTGAAACTCCTGCACTGAAACACCTGCCCTGAATCTCCTGCCCTGAAAATCATGCCCTGAATCTCATGCCCTGAATCTCATGCTCTGAAACTCATGCCCTGAATCTCAAGCCCTGAATCTCATGCCCTGAAACTCATGCCCTACATCACATACCCTGAAACTCCTGCCCTGAAACTCATGCACTGAAACTCATGCCCTGAATCACATGCCCTAAAACTCATGCCCTGAATCATCTGCCCAGAAACTCATGCCCTGAATTACATGCCCTAGAATACCTGCCCTGAATCTCATGCCCTGAAACTCATGCCCTGAATCTCCTGCCCTGAAAATCATACCCTGAATCTCATGCCCTGAATCTCATGCTCTGAAACTCATGCAATAAATCACATACCCTGAAACTCCTGCCCTGAAACTCATGCTCTCAAACTCGTGCCCTGAATCACATGCCCTAAAACTCCTGCACTGAATCTCATGCCCTGAAACTCAAGCCCTGAATCTCATGCCCTGAAACTCATACCCTAAATCACATACCCTGAAACTACTGCCCTGAAAGTCATGCACTGAAACTCATGCGCTGAATCACATGCCCTAAAATTCCTGCCCTGAATCATCTGCCCAGAAACTCATGCCCTGAATTACATGCCCTGAATCACATACCCTAAAATTCCTGCCCTGAATCATCTGCCAAGAAACTCATGCCATGAATTACATGCCCTGAAATACCTGCCCTGAATCTCATGCCCTGAAACTCATGCCCTGAATCTCATGCCCTGAATCTCATGCCCTGAAACTCCTGCACTGAAACACCAGCCCTGAATCTCCTGCCTTGAAAATCATGCCCTGAATCTCATGCCCTGAATCTCATGCTCTGAAACTCGTGCACTGAATCTCATGCCCTCAAGTTCCTGCACTGAAACTCATGCCCTGAATCTCATGCCCTGAAACTCATGCCCTGAACCTCATGCGCTGAAACTCAAGCCCTAAATCACATACCCTGAAACTCCTGCCCTGAAAATCATGCACTGAAACTCATGCCCTGAATCACATGCCCTAAAACTCATGCCCTGAATCATCTGCCCAGAAACTCATGCCCTGAATTACATGCCCTGAAATACCTGCCCTGAATCTCATGCTCTGAAACACATGCCCTGAATCTCATGCCCTGAAACTCCTGCACTGAAACTCATGCCTTGAATCTCATATCCTGAAACTCACGCCCTGAATTACATGCCCTGAAACTCCTGCCCTGAAACTCCTGCCCTGAAACTCATGCCCTGAAACTCATGCCCTGAATCTCCTGTCCTAAAACTCATGCCCTGAATCTCATGTCCTGAATCTCATGCCCTGAAACTCCTGCACTGAATCACCTGCCCTGAATCTCCTGCCCTGAAACTCATGCCCTGAATCTCATGCCCTGAATCTCACGCTCTGAAACTCGTGCACTGAATCTCATGACCTCAAGTTACTGCACTGAAACTCATGCCCTGAATCTCATGTCCTGAAACTCCTGCACTGAAACACCTGCCCTGAATCTCCTGCCTTGAAAATCATGACCTGAATCTCATGCCCTGAATCTCATGCTCTGAAACTCGTGCACTGAATCTCATGCCCTCAAGTTCCTGCACTGAAACTCAAGCCCTGAATCTCATGCCCTGAAACTCATGCCCTGAACCTCATGCCCTGAAACTCAAGCCCTGAATCTCATGCCCTGAAACTCATGCCCTAAATCACATACCCTGAAACTCCTGCCCTGAAACTCATGCACTGAAACTCATGCCCTGAATCACATGCCCTAAAACTCATGCCCTGAATCATCTGCCCAGAAACTCATGCCCTGAATTACATGCCCTGAAATACCTGCCCTGAATCTCATGCCCTGAAACTCATGCCCTGAATCTCATGCCCTGAAACTCCTGCCCTCAAACTCATGCACTGAAACTCATGCCCTGAATCTCATGCCTTGAAACTCCTGCCCTCAAACTCATGCACTGAAACTCATGCCCTGAATCTCATGCTCTGAAACACCTGCACTGAAACTCATGCCATGAATCTCATATCCTGAAACTCACGCCTTGAATCACATGCCCTGAAACTCATGCCCTGAAACTCATGCCCTGAAACTCATGCCCGGAATCTCATGCCCTGAATCTCGTGCCCTGAAACTCCTGCACTGAAACACCTGCCCTGAATCTCCTGCCCTAAAAATGAAGCCCTGAATCTCATGCCCTAAAACTCATGCCCTGAAACTCATGCCCTGAATCTCCTGTCCTGAAACTCATGCCCTGAATCTCATGCCCTGAATCTCATGCCCTGAAACTCCTGCACTGAAACACCTGCCCTGAATCTCCTGCCCTGAAAATCATGCCCTGAATCTCATGCCCTGAATCTCATGCTCTGAAACTCATGCCCTGAATCTCAAGCCCTGAATCTCATGCCCTGAAACTCATGCCCTACATCACATACCCTGAAACTCCTGCCCTGAAACTCATGCACTGAAACTCATGCGCTGAATCACATGCCCTAAAACTCATGCCCTGAATCATCTGCCCAGAAACTCATGCCCTCAATTATATGCCCTGAAATACCTGCCCTGAATCTCATGCCCTGAAACTCATGCCCTGAATCTCATGCCCTGAAACTCCTGCCCTCAAACTCATGCACTGAAACTCATGCCCTGAATCTCATGCCTTGAAACTCGTGCCCTCAAACTCATGCACTGAAACTCATGCCCTGAATCTCATGCCCTGAAACACCTGCACTGAAACTCATGCCATGAATCTCATATCCTGAAACTCACGCCTTGAATCACATGGCCTGAAACTCCTGCCCTGAAACTCATGCCCTGAAACTCATGCCCTGAAACTCATGCCCTGAATCTCATGCCCTGAATCTCGTGCCCTGAAACTCCCGCACTGAAACACCTGCCCTGAATCTCCTGCCCTGAAAATGAAGCCCTGAATCTCATGCCCTGAATCTCATGCCCTGAAAACTCATGCCCTGAAACTCATGCCCTGAATCTCCTGTCCTGAAACTCATGCCCTGAATCTCATGCCCTGAATCTCATGCCCTGAAACTCCTGCACTGAAACACCTGCCCTGAATCTCCTGCCCTGAAAATCATGCCCTGAATCTCATGCCCTGAATCTCATGCTCTGAAACTCATGCCCTGAATCTCATGCCCTGAAACTCCTGCACTGAAACTCATGCCATGAATCTCATATCCTGAAACTCACGCCCTGAATCACATGCCCTGAAACTCCTGCCTGAAACTCATGCCCTGAAACTCATGCCCTGAATTTCCTGTCCTGAAACTCATGCCCTGAATCTCATGCCCTGAATCTCATGCCCTGAAACTCCTGCACTGAAACACCTGCCCTGAATCTCCTGCCCTGAAAATCATGCCCTGAATCTCATGCCCTGAATCTCATGCTCTGAAACTCATGCCCTGAATCTCATCCCCTCAAGTTTCTGCACTGAAACTCATGCCCTGAATCTCATGACCTGAAACTCATGCCCTGAACCTCATGCCCTGAAACTCAAGCCCTGAATCTCATGCCCGGAATCTCATGCCCTAAATCACATACCCTGAAACTCCTGCCCTGAAACTCATGCACTCAAACTCATGCCCTGAATCACATGCCCTAAAACTCCTGCCCTGAAACTCATGCCCTGAAACTCATGCCCTGAACCTCATGCCCTGAAACTCAAGCAATGAATCTCATGCCCTGAAACTCATGCCCTAAATCACATACCCTGAAACTACTGCCCTGAACTCATGCACTGAAACTCATGCCCTGAATCACATGCCCTAAAATTCCTGCCCTGAATCATCTGCCCAGAAAATCATGCCCTGAATTACATGCCCTGAAATACCTGCCCTGAATCTCATGCCCTGAAACTCATGCCCTGAATCTCATGCCCTGAATCTCATGCCCTAAAACTCCTGCCCTGAATCATCTGCCCAGAAACTCATGCCCTGAATTACATGCCCTGAAATTCCTGCCCTGAATCTCATGCCCTGAAACTCATGCCCTGAATCTCATGCCCTGAAACTCCTGCACTCAAACTCATGCCATGAATCTCATATCCTGAAACTCACGCCCTGAATTACATGCCCTGAAACTCCTGCCCTGAAACTCATGCCCTGAAACTCATGCCCTGAATCTCCTGTCCTAAAACTCATGCCCTGAATCTCATGCTCTGAATCTCATGCCCTGAAACTCCTGCACTGAAACACCTGCCCTGAATCTCCTGCCCTGAAAATCATACACTGAATCTCATGCCCTGAATCTCATGCTCTGAAACTCATGCCCTAAATCACATACCCTGAAACTCCTGCCATGAAACTCTTGCACTCAAACTCGTGCCCTGAATCACATGCCCTAAAACTCCTGCCCTGAATCTCATGCCCTGAAACTCAAGCCCTGAATCTCATGCCCTGAAACTCATACCCTAAATCACATACCCTGAAACTACTGCCCTGAAACTCATGCACTGAAACTCATGCCCTGAATCACATGCCCTAAAATTCCTGCCCTGAATCATCTGCCCAGAAACTCATGCCCTGAATTACATGCCCTGAAACACATGCCCTAAAATTCCTGCCCTGAATCATCTGCCCAGAAACTCATGCCCTGAATTACATGCCCTGAAATACCTGCCCTGAATCTCATGCCCTGAAACTCATGCCCTGAATCTCATGCCCTGAATCTCATGCCCTGAAACTCCTGCACTGAAACACCAGCCCTGAATCTCCTGCCTTAAAAATCATGCCCTGAATCTCATGCCCTGAATCTCATGCTCTGAAACTCGTGCACTGAATCTCATGCCCTCAAGTTCCTGCACTGAAACTCATGCCCTGAATCTCATGCCCTGAAACTCATGCCCTGAACCTCATTCCTGAAACTCAAGCCCTGAATCTCATGCCCTGAAACTCATGCCCTAAATCACATACCCTGAAACTCCTGCCCTGAAAATCATGCACTGAAACTCATGCCCTGAATCACATGCCCTAAAACTCATGCCCTGAATCATCTGCCCAGAAACTCATGCCCTGAATTACATGCCCTGAAATACCTGCCCTGAATCTCATGCCCTGAAACTCATGCCCTGAATCTCATGCCCTGAAACTCCTGCACTGAAACTCATGCCATGAATCTCATATCCTGAAACTCACGCCCTGAATTACATGCCCTGAAACTCATGCCCTGAAACTCATGCCCTGAAACTCATGCCCTGAATCTCCTGCCCTAAAACTCATGCCCTGAATCTCATGTCCTGAATCTCATGCCCTGAAACTCCTGCACTGAAACACCTGCCCTGAATCTCCTGCCCTGAAACTCATGCCCTGAATCTCATGCCCTGAATCTCACGCTCTGAAACTCGTGCACTGAATCTCATGACCTCAAGTTACTGCACTGAAACTCATGCCCTGAATCTCATGTCCTGAAACTCCTGCACTGAAACACCTGCCCTGAATCTCCTGCCTTGAAAATCATGACCTGAATCTCATGCCCTGAATCTCATGCTCTGAAACTCGTGCACTGAATCTCATGCCCTCAAGTTCCTGCACTGAAACTCAAGCCCTGAATCTCATGCCCTGAAACTCATGCCCTGAACCTCATGCCCTGAAACTCAAGCCCTGAATCTCATGCCCTGAAACTCGTGCACTGAATCTCATGCCCTCAAGTTCCTGCACTGAAACTCAAGCCCTGAATCATCTGCCCAGAAACTCATGCCCTGAATTACATGCCCTGAAATACCTGCCCTGAATCTCATGCCCTGAAACTCATGCCCTGAATCTCATGCCCAGAAACTCCTGCCCTCAAACTCATGCACTGAAACTCATGCCCTGAATCTCATGCCTTGAAACTCCTGCCCTCAAACTCATGCACTGAAACTCATGCCCTGAATCTCATGCCCTGAAACACCTGCACTGAAACTCATGCCATGAATCTCATATCCTGAAACTCACGCCTTGAATCACATGCCTGAAACTCCTGCCCTGAAACTCATGCCCTGAAACTCATGCCCTGAAACTCATGCCCTGAATCTCATGCCCTGAATCTTGTGCCCTGAAACTCCTGCACTGAAACACCTGCCCTGAATCTCCTGCCCTGAAAATGAAGCCCTGAATCTCATGCCCTGAATCTCATGCCCTGAAACTCATGCCCTGAAACTCATGCCCTGAATCTCCTGTCCTGAAACTCATGCCCTGAATCTCATGCCCTGAATCTCATGCCCTGAAACTCCTGCACTGAAACACCTGCCCTGAATCTCCTGCCCTGAAAATCATGCCCTGAATCTCATGCCCTGAATCTCATGCTCTGAAACTCATGGCCTGAATCAAGCCCTGAATCTCATGCCCTGAAACTCATGCCCTACATCACATACCCTGAAACTCCTGCCCTGAAACTCATGCACTGAAACTCATGCCCTGAATCACATGCCCTAAAACTCATGCCCTGAATCATCTGCCCAGAAACTCATGCCCTGAATTACATGCCCTGAAATACCTGCCCTGAATCTCATGCCCTGAAACTCATGCCCTTAATCTCATGCCCTGAAACTCCTGCCCTCAAACTCATGCACTGAAACTCATGCCCTGAATCTCATGCCTTGAAACTCCTGCCCTCAAACTCATGCACTGAAACTCATGCCCTGAATCTCATGCCCTGAAACACCTGCACTGAAACTCATGCCATGAATCTCATATCCTGAAACTCACGCCTTGAATCACATGCCCTGAAACTCCTGCCCTGAAACTCATGCCCTGAAACTCATGCCCTGAAACTCATGACCTGAATCTCATGCCCTGAATCTCACGCTCTGAAACTCGTGCACTGAATCTCATGACCTCAAGTTACTGCACTGAAACTCATGCCCTGAATCTCATGTCCTGAAACTCCTGCACTGAAACACCTGCCCTGAATCTCCTGCCCTGAATCTCCTGTCCTGAAACTCATGCCCTGAATCTCATGCCCTGAATCTCATGCCCTGAAACTCCTGCACTGAAACACCTGCCCTGAATCTCCTGCCCTGAAAATCATGCCCTGAATCTCATGCCATGAATCTCATGCTCTGAAACTCATGCCCTGAATCTCATGCCCTGAAAATCCTGCACTGAAACTCATGCCATGAATCTCATATCCTGAAACTCACGCCCTGAATCACATGCCCTGAAACTCCTGCCCTGAAACTCATGCCCTGAAACTCATGCCCTGAATTTCCTGTCCTGAAACTCATGCCCTGAATCTCATGCCCTGAATCTCATGCCCTGAATCTCACGCTCTGAAACTCGTGCACTGAATCTCATGACCTCAAGTTACTGCACTGAAACTCATGCCCTGAATCTCATGTCCTGAAACTCCTGCACTGAAACACCTGCCCTGAATCTCCTGCCTTGAAAATCATGACCTGAATCTCATGCCCTGAATCTCATGCTCTGAAACTCGTGCACTGAATCTCATGCCCTCAAGTTCCTGCACTGAAACTCAAGCCCTGAATCTCATGCCCTGAAACTCATGCCTGGAACCTCATGCCCTGAAACTCAAGCCCTGAATCTCATGCCCTGAAACTCATGCCCTAAATCACATACCCTGAAACTCCTGCCCTGAAACTCATGCACTGAAACTCATGCCCTGAATCACATGCCCTAAAACTCATGCCCTGAATCATCTGCCCAGAAACTCATGCCCTGAATTACATGCCCTGAAATACCTGCCCTGAATCTCATGCCCTGAAACTCATGCCCTGAATCTCATGCCCTGAAACTCCTGCCCTCAAACTCATGCACTGAAACTCATGCCCTGAATCTCATGCCTTGAAACTCCTGCCCTCAAACTCATGCACTGAAACTCATGCCCTGAATCTCATGCCCTGAAACACCTGCACTGAAACTCATGCCATGAATCTCATATCCTGAAACTCACGCCTTGAATCACATGCCCTGAAACTCCTGCCCTGAAACTCATGCCCTGAAACTCATGCCCTGAAACTCATGCCCTGAATCTCATGCCCTGAATCTCGTGCCCTGAAACTCCTGCACTGAAACACCTGCCCTGAATCTCCTGCCCTGAAAATGAAGCCCTGAATCTCATGCCCTGAATCTCGTGCTCTGAAACTCATGCCCTGAAACTCATGCCCTGAATCTCCTGTCCTGAAACTCATGCCCTGAATCTCATGCCCTGAATCTCATGCCCTGAAACTCCTGCACTGAAACACCTGCCCTGAATCTCCTGCCCTGAAAATCATGCCCTGAATCTCATGCCCTGAATCTCATGCTCTGAAACTCATGCCCTGAATCTCATGCCCTGAAACTCCTGCACTGAAACTCATGCCATGAATCTCATATCCTGAAACTCACGCCCTGAATCACATGCCCTGAAACTCCTGCCCTGAAACTCATGCTCTGAAACTCATGCCCTGAATTTCCTGTCCTGAAACTCATGCCCTGAATCTCATGCCCTGAATCGCATGCCCTGAAACTCCTGCACTGAAACACCTGCCCTGAATCTCCTGCCCTGAAAATCATGCCCTGAATCTCATGCCCTGAATCTCATGCTCTGAAACTCATGCCCTGAATCTCATCCCCTCAAGTTCCTGCACTGAAACTCATGCCCTGAATCTCATGACCTGAAACTCATGCCCTGAACCTCATGCCCTGAAACTCAAGCCCTGAATCTCATGCCCTGAAACTCCTGCACTGAAACTCATGCCATGAATCTCATATCCTGAAACTCACGCCCTGAATCACATGCCCTGAAACTCCTGCCCTGAAACTCATGCCCTGAAACTCATGCCCTGAATTTCCTGTTCTGAAACTCATGCCCTGAATCTCATGCCCTGAATCTCATGCCCTGAAACAACTGCACTGAAACACCTGCCATGAATCTCCTGCCCTGAAAATCATGCCCTGAATCTCAAGCCCTGAATCTCATGCTCTGAAACTCATGCCCTGAAACTCATGCCCTCAAGTTCCTGCATTGAAACTCATGCCCTGAATCTCATGACCTGAAACTCATGCCCTGAACCTCATGCCCTGAAACTCAAGCCCTGAATCTCATGCCCGGAATCTCATGCCCTAAATCACATACCCTGAAACTCCTGCCCTGAAACTCATGCACTGAAACTCATGCCCTGAATCACATGCCCTAAAACTCATGCCCTGAATCATCTGCCCAGAAACTCATGCCCTGAATTACATGCCCTGAAATACCTGCCCTGAATCTCATGCACTGAAACTCATGCCCTGAATCTCATGCCCTGAAACTCCTGCACTGAAACTCATGCCATGAATCTCATATCCTGAAACTCACGCCCTGAATTACATGCCCTGAAACTCCTGCCCTGAAACTCATGCCCTGAAACTCATGCCCTGAAACTCATGCCCTGAATCTCCTGTCCTAAAACTCATGCCCTGAATCTCATGTCCTGAATCTCATGCCCTGAAACTCCTGCACTGAAACACCTGCCCTGAATCTCCTGCCCTGAAACTCATGCCCTGAATCTCATGCCCTGAATCTCACGCTCTGAAACTCGTGCACTGAATCTCATGACCTCAAGTTACTGCACTGAAACTCATGCCCTGAATCTCATGTCCTGAAACTCCTGCACTGAAACACCTGCCCTGAATCTCCTGCCTTGAAAATCATGACCTGAATCTCATGCCCTGAATCTCATGCTCTGAAACTCGTGCACTGAATCTCATGCCCTCAAGTTCCTGCACTGAAACTCAAGCCCTGAATCTCATGCCCTGAAACTCATGCCCTGAACTTCATGCCCTGAAACTCAAGCCCTGAATCTCATGCCCTGAAACTCATGCCCTAAATCACATACCCTGAAACTCCTGCCCTCAAACTCATGCACTGAAACTCATGCCCTGAATCTCATGCCCTGAAACACCTGCACTGAAACTCATGCCATGAATCTCATATCCTGAAACTCACGCCTTGAATCACATGCCCTGAAACTCCTGCCCTGAAACTCATGCCCTGAAACTCATGCCCTGAAACTCATGCCCTGAATCTCATGCCCTGAATCTCGTGCCCTGAAACTCCTGCACTGAAACACCTGCCCTGAATCTCCTGCCCTGAAAATGAAGCCCTGAATCTCATGCCCTGAATCTCGTGCTCTGAAACTCATGCCCTGAAACTCATGCCCTGAATCTCCTGTCCTGAAACTCATGCCCTGAATCTCATGCCCTGAATCTCATGCCCTGAAACTCCTGCACTGAAACACCTGCCCTGAATCTCCTGCCCTGAAAATCATGCCCTGAATCTCATGCCCTGAATCTCATGCTCTGAAACTCATGCCCTGAATCTCATGCCCTGAAACTCCTGCACTGAAACTCATGCCATGAATCTCATATCCTGAAACTCACGCCCTGAATCACATGCCCTGAAACTCCTGCCCTGAAACTCATGCTCTGAAACTCATGCCCTGAATTTCCTGTCCTGAAACTCATGCCCTGAATCTCATGCCCTGAATCGCATGCCCTGAAACTCCTGCACTGAAACACCTGCCCTGAATCTCCTGCCCTGAAAATCATGCCCTGAATCTCATGCCCTGAATCTCATGCTCTGAAACTCATGCCCTGAATCTCATCCCCTCAAGTTCCTGCACTGAAACTCATGCCCTGAATCTCATGACCTGAAACTCATGCCCTGAACCTCATGCCCTGAAACTCAAGCCCTGAATCTCATGCCCTGAAACTCCTGCACTGAAACTCATGCCATGAATCTCATATCCTGAAACTCACGCCCTGAATCACATGCCCTGAAACTCCTGCCCTGAAACTCATGCCCTGAAACTCATGCCCTGAATTTCCTGTTCTGAAACTCATGCCCTGAATCTCATGCCCTGAATCTCATGCCCTGAAACAACTGCACTGAAACACCTGCCATGAATCTCCTGCCCTGAAAATCATGCCCTGAATCTCAAGCCCTGAATCTCATGCTCTGAAACTCATGCCCTGAAACTCATGCCCTCAAGTTCCTGCATTGAAACTCATGCCCTGAATCTCATGACCTGAAACTCATGCCCTGAACCTCATGCCCTGAAACTCAAGCCCTGAATCTCATGCCCGGAATCTCATGCCCTAAATCACATACCCTGAAACTCCTGCCCTGAAACTCATGCACTGAAACTCATGCCCTGAATCACATGCCCTAAAACTCATGCCCTGAATCATCTGCCCAGAAACTCATGCCCTGAATTACATGCCCTGAAATACCTGCCCTGAATCTCATGCACTGAAACTCATGCCCTGAATCTCATGCCCTGAAACTCCTGCACTGAAACTCATGCCATGAATCTCATATCCTGAAACTCACGCCCTGAATTACATGCCCTGAAACTCCTGCCCTGAAACTCATGCCCTGAAACTCATGCCCTGAAACTCATGCCCTGAATCTCCTGTCCTAAAACTCATGCCCTGAATCTCATGTCCTGAATCTCATGCCCTGAAACTCCTGCACTGAAACACCTGCCCTGAATCTCCTGCCCTGAAACTCATGCCCTGAATCTCATGCCCTGAATCTCACGCTCTGAAACTCGTGCACTGAATCTCATGACCTCAAGTTACTGCACTGAAACTCATGCCCTGAATCTCATGTCCTGAAACTCCTGCACTGAAACACCTGCCCTGAATCTCCTGCCTTGAAAATCATGACCTGAATCTCATGCCCTGAATCTCATGCTCTGAAACTCGTGCACTGAATCTCATGCCCTCAAGTTCCTGCACTGAAACTCAAGCCCTGAATCTCATGCCCTGAAACTCATGCCCTGAACTTCATGCCCTGAAACTCAAGCCCTGAATCTCATGCCCTGAAACTCATGCCCTAAATCACATACCCTGAAACTCCTGCCCTCAAACTCATGCACTGAAACTCATGCCCTGAATCTCATGCCTTGAAACTCCTGCCCTCAAACTCATGCACTGAAACTCATGCCCTGAATCTCATGCCCTGAAACACGTGCACTGAAACTCATGCCATGAATCTCATATCCTGAAACTCATGCCCTGAAACTCATGCCCTGAAACTCATGCCCTGAATCTCATGCACTGAATCTCGTGCCCTGAAACTCCTGCACTGAAACACCTGCCCTGAATCTCCTGCCCTGAAAATGAAGCCCTGAATCTCATGCCCTGAATCTCATGCCCTGAAACTCATGCCCTGAAACTCATGCCCTGAATCTCCTGTCCTGAAACTCATGCCCTGAATCTCATGCCTTGAATCTCATGCCCTGAAACTCCTGCACTGAAACACCTGCCCTGAATCTCCTGCACTGAAAATCATGCCCTGAATATCATGCCCTGAATCTCATGCTCTGAAACTCATGCCCTGAATCTCATGCCCTGAATCTCCTGCACTGAAACTCATGCCATGAATCTCATATCCTGAAACTCATGCCCTGAATCTCATGCCCTGAATCTCATGCCCAGAAACTCCTGCACTGAAACACCTGCCCTGAATCTCCTGCCCTGAAAATCATGCCCTGAAACTCAAGCCCTGAATCTCCTGCCCTGAGACTCATGCACTGAAACTCATGCCCTGAATCACATGCCCTAAAACTCCTGCCCTGAATCATCTGCCCAGAAACTCATGCCCTGAATTACATGCCCTGAAATTCCTGCCCTGAATCTCATGCACTGAATCTCGTGCCCTGAAACTCCTGCACTGAAACACCTGCCCTGAATCTCCTGCCCTGAAAATGAAGCCCTGAATCTCATGCCCTGAATCTCATGCCCTGAAACTCATGCCCTGAATCTCATGCCCTGAAACTCATGCCCTGAATCTCATGCCCTGAAACTCCAGCCCTCAAACTCATGCAGTGAAACTCAAGCCCTGAATTTCGTGCCTTGAAACTCCTGTCCTGAATCTCATGCCCTGAAACTCATGCCCTGAATCACATGCCCTGAAACTCCTGCACTGAAACTCATGCCATGAATCTCATATCCTGAAACTCACGCCCTGAATTACATACCCTGAAACTCCTGCCTTGAAACGCATGCCCTGAAACGCATTCCCTGAATCTCCTTTCCTAAAAATCATGCCCTGAATCTCATGCCCTGAATCTCATGCCCTGAAATTCCTGCACTGAAACTCATGCCCTGAATCTCATGCCCTGAATCTCATGCTCTGAAACTCGTCCACTGAATCTCATGCCCTCAAGTTCCTGCACTGAAACTCATGCCCTGAATCTCATGCCCTGAAACTCATGCCCTGAACCTCATGCCCTGAAACTCAAGCCCTGAATCTCATGCCCTGAAACTCATGCCCTAAATCACATACCCTGAAACTCCTGCCCTGAAACTCATGCACTGAATCTCATGCCCTGAACCACATGCCCTAAAACTAATGCCCTGAATCATCTGCCCAGAAACTCATGCCCTGAATTACATGCCCTGAAACACCTGCCCTGAATCTCATGCCCTGAAACTCACGCCCTGAATCACATGCCCTGAAACTCCTGCCCTGAAACTCATGCCCTGAAACTCATGCCCTGAATTACATGCCCTGAAATACCTGCCCTGAATCTCATGCCCTGAAACTCATGCCCTGAATCTCATGCCCTGAATCTCATGCCCTGAAACTCCTGCACTGAAACACCAGCCCTGAATCTCCTGCCTTAAAAATCATGCCCTGAATCTCATGCCCTGAATCTCATGCTCTGAAACTCGTGCACTGAATCTCATGCCCTCAAGTTCCTGCACTGAAACTCATGCCCTGAATCTCATGCCCTGAAACTCATGCCCTGAACCTCATTCCCTGAAACTCAAGCCCTGAATCTCATGCACTGAAACTCATGCCCTGAATCACATGCCCTAAAACTCATGCCGTGAATCATCTGCCCAGAAACTCATGCCCTGAATTACATGCCCTGAAATACCTGCCCTGAATCTCATGCCCTGAAACTCATGCCCTGAATCTCATGCCCTGAAACTCCTGCACTGAAACTCATGCCATGAATCTCATATCCTGAAACTCACGCCCTGAATTACATGCCCTGAAACTCCTGCCCTGAAACTCATGCCCTGAAACTCATGCCCTGAAACTCATGCCCTGAATCTCCTGTCCTAAAACTCATGCCCTGAATCTCATGTCCTGAATCTCATGCCCTGAAACTCCTGCACTGAAACACCATCCCTGAATCTCCTGCCTTGAAAATCATGCCCTGAATCTCATGCCCTGAATCTCATGCTCTGAAACTCGTGCACTGAATCTCATGCCCTCAAGTTCCTGCACTGAAACTCATGCCCTGAATCTCATGCCCTGAAACTCATGCCCTGAACCTCATTCCCTGAAACTCAAGCCCTGAATCTCATGCCCTGAAACTCATGCCCTAAATCACATACCCTGAAACTCCTGCCCTGAAACTCATGCACTGAAACTCATGCCCTGAATCACATGCCCTAAAACTCATGCCCTGAATCATCTGCCCAGAAACTCATGCCCTGAATTACATGCCCTGAAATACCTGCCCTGAATCTCATGCACTGAAACTCATGCCCTGAATCTCATGCCCTGAAACTCCTGCACTGAAACTCATGCCATGAATCTCATATCCTGAAACTCACGCCCTGAATTACATGCCCTGAAACTCCTGCCCTGAAACTCATGCCCTGAAACTCATGCCCTGAAACTCATGCCCTGAATCTCCTGTCCTAAAACTCATGCCCTGAATCTCATGTCCTGAATCTCATGCCCTGAAACTCCTGCACTGAAACACCTGCCCTGAATCTCCTGCCCTGAAACTCATGCCCTGAATCTCATGCCCTGAATCTCACGCTCTGAAACTCGTGCACTGAATCTCATGACCTCAAGTTACTGCACTGAAACTCATGCCCTGAATCTCATGTCCTGAAACTCCTGCACTGAAACACCTGCACTGAATCTCCTGCCTTGAAAATCATGACCTGAATCTCATGCCCTGAATCTCATGCTCTGAAACTCGTGCACTGAATCTCATGCCCTCAAGTTCCTGCACTGAAACTCAAGCCCTGAATCTCATGCCCTGAAACTCATGCCCTGAACCTCATGCCCTGAAACTCAAGCCCTGAATCTCATGCCCTGAAACTCATGCCCTAAATCACATACCCTGAAACTCCTGCCCTCAAACTCATGCACTGAAACTCATGCCCTGAATCTCATGCCTTGAAACTCCTGCCCTCAAACTCATGCACTGAAACTCATGCCCTGAATCTCATGCCCTGAAACACCTGCACTGAAACTCATGCCATGAATCTCATATCCTGAAACTCACGCCTTGAATCACATGCCCTGAAACTCCTGCCCTGAAACTCATGCCCTGAAACTCATGCCCTGAAACTCATGCCCTGAATCTCATGCACTGAATCTCGTGCCCTGAAACTCCTGCACTGAAACACCTGCCCTGAATCTCCTGCCCTGAAAATGAAGCCCTGAATCTCATGCCCTGAATCTCATGCCCTGAAACTCATGCCCTGAATCTCATGCCCTGAAACTCATGCCCTGAATCTCATGCCCTGAAACTCCAGCCCTCAAACTCATGCAGTGAAACTCAAGCCCTGAATTTCATGCCTTGAAACTCCTGTCCTGAATCTCATGCCCTGAAACTCATGCCCTGAATCACATGCCCTGAAACTCCTGCACTGAAACTCATGCCATGAATCTCATATCCTGAAACTCACGCCCTGAATTACATACCCTGAAACTCCTGCCTTGAAACGCATGCCCTGAAACGCATTCCCTGAATCTCCTTTCCTAAAAATCATGCCCTGAATCTCATGCCCTGAATCTCATGCCCTGAAATTCCTGCACTGAAACTCATGCCCTGAATCTCATGCCCTGAATCTCATGCTCTGAAACTCGTCCACTGAATCTCATGCCCTCAAGTTCCTGCACTGAAACTCATGCCCTGAATCTCATGCCCTGAAACTCATGCCCTGAACCTCATGCCCTGAAACTCAAGCCCTGAATCTCATGCCCTGAAACTCATGCCCTAAATCACATACCCTGAAACTCCTGCCCTGAAACTCATGCACTGAATCTCATGCCCTGAACCACATGCCCTAAAACTAATGCCCTGAATCATCTGCCCAGAAACTCATGCCCTGAATTACATGCCCTGAAACACCTGCCCTGAATCTCATGCCCTGAAACTCACGCCCTGAATCACATGCCCTGAAACTCCTGCCCTGAAACTCATGCCCTGAAACTCATGCCCTGAATTACATGCCCTGAAATACCTGCCCTGAATCTCATGCCCTGAAACTCATGCCCTGAATCTCATGCCCTGAATCTCATGCCCTGAAACTCCTGCACTGAAACACAAGCCCTGAATCTCCTGCCTTAAAAATCATGCCCTGAATCTCATGCCCTGAATCTCATGCTCTGAAACTCGTGCACTGAATCTCATGCCCTCAAGTTCCTGCACTGAAACTCATGCCCTGAATCTCATGCCCTGAAACTCATGCCCTGAACCTCATTCCCTGAAACTCAAGCCCTGAATCTCATGCCCTGAAACTCATGCCCTAAATCACATACCCTGAAACTCCTGCCCTGAAACTCATGCACTGAAACTCATGCCCTGAATCACATGCCCTAAAACTCATGCCGTGAATCATCTGCCCAAAAACTCATGCCCTAAATTACATGCCCTGAAATACCTGCCCTGAATCTCATGCCCTGAAACTCATGCCCTGAATCTCATGCCCTGAAACTCCTGCACTGAAACTCATGCCATGAATCTCATATCCTGAAACTCACGCCCTGAATTACATGCCCTGAAACTCCTGCCCTGAAACTCATGCCCTGAAACTCATGCCCTGAAACTCATGCCCTGAATCTCCTGTCCTAAAACTCATGCCCTGAATCTCATGTCCTGAATCTCATGCCCTGAAACTCCTGCACTGAAACACCATCCCTGAATCTCCTGCCTTGAAAATCATGCCCTGAATCTCATGCCCTGAATCTCATGCTCTGAAACTCGTGCACTGAATCTCATGCCCTCAAGTTCCTGCACTGAAACTCATGCCCTGAATCTCATGCCCTGAAACTCATGCCCTGAACCTCATTCCCTGAAACTCAAGCCCTCAATCTCATGCCCTGAAACTCATGCCCTAAATCACATACCCTGAATCTCCTGCCCTGAAACTCATGCACTGAAACTCATGCCCTGAATCACATGCCCTAAAACTCATGCCCTGAATCATCTGCCCAGAAACTCATGCCCTGAATTACATGCCCTGAAATACCTGCCCTGAATCTCATGCACTGAAACTCATGCCCTGAATCTCATGCCCTGAAACTCCTGCACTGAAACTCATGCCATGAATCTCATATCCTGAAACTCACGCCCTGAGTTACATGCCCTGAAACTCCTGCCCTGAAACTCATGCCCTGAAACTCATGCCCTGAAACTCATGCCCTGAATCTCCTGTCCTAAAACTCATGCCCTGAAACTCATGCCCTGAATCTCATGCACTGAATCTCGTGCCCTGAAACTCCTGCACTGAAACACCTGCCCTGAATCTCCTGCCCTGAAAATGAAGCCCTGAATCTCATGCCCTGAATCTCATGCCCTGAAACTCATGCCCTGAAACTCATGCCCTGAATCTCCTGTCCTGAAACTCATGCCCTGAATCTCATGCCTTGAATCTCATGCCCTGAAACTCCTGCACTGAAACACCTGCCCTGAATCTCCTGCACTGAAAATCATGCCCTGAATATCATGCCCTGAATCTCATGCTCTGAAACTCATGCCCTGAATCTCATGCCCTGAATCTCCTGCACTGAAACTCATGCCATGAATCTCATATCCTGAAACTCATGCCCTGAATCTCATGCCCTGAATCTCATGCCCAGAAACTCCTGCACTGAAACACCTGCCCTGAATCTCCTGCCCTGAAAATCATGCCCTGAAACTCAAGCCCTGAATCTCCTGCCCTGAGACTCATGCACTGAAACTCATGCCCTGAATCACATGCCCTAAAACTCCTGCCCTGAATCATCTGCCCAGAAACTCATGCCCTGAATTACATGCCCTGAAATTCCTGCCCTGAATCTCATGCACTGAATCTCGTGCCCTGAAACTCCTGCACTGAAACACCTGCCCTGAATCTCCTGCCCTGAAAATGAAGCCCTGAATCTCATGCCCTGAATCTCATGCCCTGAAACTCATGCCCTGAATCTCATGCCCTGAAACTCATGCCCTGAATCTCATGCCCTGAAACTCCAGCCCTCAAACTCATGCAGTGAAACTCAAGCCCTGAATTTCATGCCTTGAAACTCCTGTCCTGAATCTCATGCCCTGAAACTCATGCCCTGAATCACATGCCCTGAAACTCCTGCACTGAAACTCATGCCATGAATCTCATATCCTGAAACTCACGCCCTGAATTACATACCCTGAAACTCCTGCCTTGAAACGCATGCCCTGAAACGCATTCCCTGAATCTCCTTTCCTAAAAATCATGCCCTGAATCTCATGCCCTGAATCTCATGCCCTGAAATTCCTGCACTGAAACTCATGCCCTGAATCTCATGCCCTGAATCTCATGCTCTGAAACTCGTCCACTGAATCTCATGCCCTCAAGTTCCTGCACTGAAACTCATGCCCTGAATCTCATGCCCTGAAACTCATGCCCTGAACCTCATGCCCTGAAACTCAAGCCCTGAATCTCATGCCCTGAAACTCATGCCCTGAATCACATACCCTGAAACTCCTGCCCTGAAACTCATGCACTGAATCTCATGCCCTGAACAACATGCCCTAAAACTAATGCCCTGAATCATCTGCCCAGAAACTCATGCCCTGAATTACATGCCCTGAAACACCTGCCCTGAATCTCATGCCCTGAAACTCACGCCCTGAATCACATGCCCTGAAACTACTGCCCTGAAACTCATGCCCTGAAACTCATGCCCTGAATTACATGCCCTGAAATACCTGCCCTGAATCTCATGCCCTGAAACTCATGCCCTGAATCTCATGCCCTGAATCTCATGCCCTGAAACTCCTGCACTGAAACACCAGCCCTGAATCTCCTGCCTTAAAAATCATGCCCTGAATCTCATGCCCTGAATCTCATGCTCTGAAACTCGTGCACTGAATCTCATGCCCTCAAGTTCCTGCACTGAAACTCATGCCCTGAATCTCATGCCCTGAAACTCATGCCCTGAACCTCATTCCCTGAAACTCAAGCCCTGAATCTCATGCCCTGAAACTCATGCCCTAAATCACATACCCTGAAACTCCTGCCCTGAAACTCATGCACTGAAACTCATGCCCTGAATCACATGCCCTAAAACTCATGCCGTGAATCATCTGCCCAGAAACTCATGCCCTGAATTACATGCCCTGAAATACCTGCCCTGAATCTCATGCCCTGAAACTCATGCCCTGAATCTCATGCCCTGAAACTCCTGCACTGAAACTCATGCCATGAATCTCATATCCTGAAACTCACGCCCTGAATTACATGCCCTGAAACTCCTGCCCTGAAACTCATGCCCTGAAACTCATGCCCTGAAACTCATGCCCTGAATCTCCTGTCCTAAAACTCATGCCCTGAATCTCATGTCCTGAATCTCATGCCCTGAAACTCCTGCACTGAAACACCATCCCTGAATCTCCTGCCTTGAAAATCATGCCCTGAATCTCATGCCCTGAATCTCATGCTCTGAAACTCGTGCACTGAATCTCATGCCCTCAAGTTCCTGCACTGAAACTCATGCCCTGAATCTCATGCCCTGAAACTCATGCCCTGAACCTCATTCCCTGAAACTCAAGCCCTGAATCTCATGCCCTGAAACTCATGCCCTAAATCACATACCCTGAAACTCCTGCCCTGAAACTCATGCACTGAAACTCATGCCCTGAATCACATGCCCTAAAACTCATGCCCTGAATCATCTGCCCAGAAACTCATGCCCTGAATTACATGCCCTGAAATACCTGCCCTGAATCTCATGCACTGAAACTCATGCCCTGAATCTCATGCCCTGAAACTCCTGCACTGAAACTCATGCCATGAATCTCATATCCTGAAACTCACGCCCTGAATTACATGCCCTGAAACTCCTGCCCTGAAACTCATGCCCTGAAACTCATGCCCTGAAACTCATGCCCTGAATCTCCTGTCCTAAAACTCATGCCCTGAATCTCATGTCCTGAATCTCATGCCCTGAAACTCCTGCACTGAAACACCTGCCCTGAATCTCCTGCCCTGAAACTCATGCCCTGAATCTCATGCCCTGAATCTCACGCTCTGAAACTCGTGCACTGAATCTCATGACCTCAAGTTACTGCACTGAAACTCATGCCCTGAATCACATGCCCTAAAACTCATGCCCTGAATCATCTGCCCAGAAACTCATGCCCTGAATTACATGCCCTGAAATACCTGCCCTGAATCTCATGCACTGAAACTCATGCCCTGAATCTCATGCCCTGAAACTCCTGCACTGAAACTCATGCCATGAATCTCATATCCTGAAACTCACGCCCTGAATTACATGCCCTGAAACTCCTGCCCTGAAACTCATGCCCTGAAACTCATGCCCTGAAACTCATGCCCTGAATCTCCTGTCCTAAAACTCATGCCCTGAATCTCATGTCCTGAATCTCATGCCCTGAAACTCCTGCACTGAAACACCTGCCCTGAATCTCCTGCCCTGAAACTCATGCCCTGAATCTCATGCCCTGAATCTCACGCTCTGAAACTCGTGCACTGAATCTCATGACCTCAAGTTACTGCACTGAAACTCATGCCCTGAATCTCATGTCCTGAAACTCCTGCAGTGAAACACCTGCACTGAATCTCCTGCCTTGAAAATCATGACCTGAATCTCATGCCCTGAATCTCATGCTCTGAAACTCGTGCACTGAATCTCATGCCCTCAAGTTCCTGCACTGAAACTCAAGCCCTGAATCTCATGCCCTGAAACTCATGCCCTGAACCTCATGCCCTGAAACTCAAGCCCTGAATCTCATGCCCTGAAACTCATGCCCTAAATCACATACCCTGAAACTCCTGCCCTCAAACTCATGCACTGAAACTCATGCCCTGAATCTCATGCCTTGAAACTCCTGCCCTCAAACTCATGCACTGAAACTCATGCCCTGAATCTCATGCCCTGAAACACCTGCACTGAAACTCATGCCATGAATCTCATATCCTGAAACTCACGCCTTGAATCACATGCCCTGAAACTCCTGCCCTGAAACTCATGCCCTGAAACTCATGCCCTGAAACTCATGCCCTGAATCTCATGCACTGAATCTCGTGCCCTGAAACTCCTGCACTGAAACACCTGCCCTGAATCTCCTGCCCTGAAAATGAAGCCCTGAATCTCATGCCCTGAATCTCATGCCCTGAAACTCATGCCCTGAATCTCATGCCCTGAAACTCCAGCCCTCAAACTCATGCAGTGAAACTCAAGCCCTGAATTTCATGCCTTGAAACTCCTGTCCTGAATCTCATGCCCTGAAACTCATGCCCTGAATCACATGCCCTGAAACTCCTGCACTGAAACTCATGCCATGAATCTCATATCCTGAAACTCACGCCCTGAATTGCATACCCTGAAACTCCTGCCTTGAAACGCATGCCCTGAAACGCATTCCCTGAATCTCCTTTCCTAAAAATCATGCCCTGAATCTCATGCCTTGAATCTCATGCCCTGAAATTCCTGCACTGAAACTCATGCCCTGAATCTCATGCCCTGAATCTCATGCTCTGAAACTCGTCCACTGAATCTCATGCCCTCAAGTTCCTGCACTGAAACTCATGCCCTGAATCTCATGCCCTGAAACTCATGCCCTGAACCTCAAGCCCTGAAACTCAAGCCCTGAATCTCATGCCCTGAAACTCATGCCCTAAATCACATACCCTGAAACTCCTGCCCTGAAACTCATGCACTGAATCTCATGCCCTGAACCACATGCCCTAAAACTAATGCCCTGAATCATCTGCCCAGAAACTCATGCCCTGAATTACATGCCCTGAAACACCTGCCCTGAATCTCATGCCCTGAAACTCACGCCCTGAACCACATGCCCTGAAACTCCTGCCCTGAAACTCATGCCCTGAAACTCATGCCCTGAATTACATGCCCTGAAATACCTGCCCTGAATCTCATGCCCTGAAACTCATGCCCTGAATCTCATGCCCTGAAACTCCTGCACTGAAACTCATGCCATGAATCTCATATCCTGAAACTCACGCCCTGAATTACATGCCCTGAAACTCCTGCCCTGAAACTCATGCCCTGAAACTCATGCCCTGAAACTCATGCCCTGAATCTCCTGTCCTAAAACTCATGCCCTGAATCTCATGTCCTGAATCTCATGCCCTGAAACTCCTGCACTGAAACACCATCCCTGAATCTCCTGCCTTGAAAATCATGCCCTGAATCTCATGCCCTGAATCTCATGCTCTGAAACTCGTGCACTGAATCTCATGCCCTCAAGTTCCTGCACTGAAACTCATGCCCTGAATCTCATGCCCTGAAACTCATGCCCTGAACCTCATTCCCTGAAACTCAAGCCCTGAATCTCATGCCCTGAAACTCATGCCCTAAATCACATACCCTGAATCTCCTGACCTGAAACTCATGCACTGAAACTCATGCCCTGAATCACATGCCCTAAAACTCATGCCCTGAATCATCTGCCCAGAAACTCATGCCCTGAATTACATGCCCTGAAATACCTGCCCTGAATCTCATGCACTGAAACTCATGCCCTGAATCTCATGCCCTGAAACTCCTGCACTGAAACTCATGCCATGAATCTCATATCCTGAAACTCACGCCCTGAGTTACATGCCCTGAAACTCCTGCCCTGAAACTCATGCCCTGAAACTCATGCCCTGAATCTCCTGTCCTAAAACTCATGCCTTGAATCTCATGTCCTGAATCTCATGTCCTGAAACTCCTGCACTGAAACACCTGCCCTGAATCTCCTGCCTTGAAAATCATGACCTGAATCTCATGCCCTGAATCTCATGCTCTGAAACTCGTGCACTGAATCTCATGCCCTCAAGTTCCTGCACTGAAACTCAAGCCCTGAATCTCATGCCCTGAAACTCATGCCCTGAACCTCATGCCCTGAAACTCAAGCCCTGAATCTCATGCCCTGAAACTCATGCCCTAAATCACATACCCTGAAACTCCTGCCCTCAAACTCATGCACTGAAACTCATGCCCTGAATCTCATGCCTTGAAACTCCTGCCCTCAAACTCATGCACTGAAACTCATGCCCTGAATCTCATGCCCTGAAACACGTGCACTGAAACTCATGCCATGAATCTCATATCCTGAAACTCACGCCTTGAATCACATGCCCTGAAACTCCTGCCCTGAAACTCATGCCCTGAAACTCATGCCCTGAAACTCATGCCCTGAATTTCATGCACTGAATCTCGTGCCCTGAAACTCCTGCACTGAAACACCTGCCCTGAATCTCCTGCCCTGAAAATGAAGCCCTGAATCTCATGCCCTGAATCTCATGCCCTGAAACTCATGCCCTGAAACTCATGCCCTGAATCTCCTGTCCTGAAACTCATGCCCTGAATCTCATGCCTTGAATCTCATGCCCTGAAACTCCTGCACTGAAACACCTGCCCTGAATCTCCTGCACTGAAAATCATGCCCTGAATATCATGCCCTGAATCTCATGCTCTGAAACTCATGCCCTGAATCTCATGCCCTGAATCTCCTGCACTGAAACTCATGCCATGAATCTCATATCCTGAAACTTATGCCCTGAATCTCATGCCCTGAATCTCATGCCCAGAAACTCCTGCACTGAAACACCTGCCCTGAATCTCCTGCCCTGAAAATCATGCCCTGAAACTCAAGCCCTGAATCTCCTGCCCTGAGACTCATGCACTGAAACTCATGCCCTGAATCACATGCCCTAAAACTCCTGCCCTGAATCATCTGCCCAGAAACTCATGCCCTGAATTACATGCCCTGAAATTCCTGCCCTGAGTCTCATGCCCTGAAACTCATGCCCTGAATCTCATGCCCTGAAACTCCTGCCCTCAAACTCATGCAGTGAAACTCAAGCCCTGAATTTCATGCCTTGAAACTCCTGTCCTGAATCTCATGCCCTGAAACTCATGCCCTGAATCTCATGCCCTGAAACTCCTGCACTGAAACTCATGCCATGAATCTCATATCCTGAAACTCACGCCCTGAATTACATACCCTGAAACTCCTGCCTTGAAACGCATGCCCTGAAACTCATTCCCTGAATCTCCTTTCCTAAAAATCATGCCCTGAATCTCATGCCCTGAATCTCATGCCCTGAAATTCCTGCACTGAAACTCATGCCCTGAATCTCATGCCCTGAATCTCATGCTCTGAAACTCGTGCACTGAATCTCATGCCCTCAAGTTCCTGCACTGAAACTCATGCCCTGAATCTCATGCCCTGAAACTCATGCCCTGAACCTCATGCCCTGAAACTCAAGCCCTGAATCTCATGCCCTGAAACTCATGCCCTAAATCACATACCCTGAAACTCCTGCCCTGAAACTCATGCACTGAATCTCATGCCCTGAACCACATGCCCTAAAACTAATGCCCTGAATCATCTGCCCAGAAACTCATGCCCTGAATTACATGCCCTGAAACACCTGCCCTGAATCTAATGCCCTGAAACTCACGCCCTGAATCACATGCCCTGAAACTCCTGCCCTGAAACTCATGCCCTGAAACTCATGCCCTGAAACTCATGCCCTGAATCTCCTGTCCTGAAACTCATGCCCTGAATCTCATGCCCTGAATCTCATGCCCTGAAACTCCTGCACTGAAACACCTGCCCTGAATCTCCTGCCCTGAAAATGAAGCCCTGAATCTCATGCTCTAAAACTCGTGCACTGAATCTCATGCCCTCAATTAACTGCACTGAAACTCATGCCCTGAATCTCATGCCCTGAAACTCATGCCCTGAACCTCATGCCCTGAAACTCCTGCCCTGAAACTCATGCACTGAAACTCATGCCCTGAATCACATGCCCTAAAACTCCTGCCCTGAATCATCTGCCCAGAAACTCATGCCCTGAATTACATGCCCTGAAATACCTGCCCTGAATCTCATGCCCTGAAACTCATGCCCTGAATCTCATGCCCTGAATCTCATGCCCTGAAACTCCTGCACTGAAACACCATCCCTGAATCTCCTGCCTTGAAAATCATGCCCTGAATCTCATGCCCTGAATCTCATGCTCTGAAACTCGTGCACTGAATCTCATGCCCTCAAGTTCCTGCACTGAAACTCATGCCCTGAATCTCATGCCCTGAAACTCATGCCCTGGACCTCATTCCCTGAAACTCAAGCCCTGAATCTCATGCCCTGAAACTCATGCCCTAAATCACATACCCTGAAACTCCTGCCCTGAAACTCATGCACTGAAACTCATGCCCTGAATCACATGTCCTAAAACTCATGCCCTGAATCATCTGCCCAGAAACTCATGCCCTGAATTACATGCCCTGAAATACCTGCCCTGAATCTCATGCACTGAAACTCATGCCCTGAATCTCATGCCCTGAAACTCTTGCACTGAAACTCATGCCATGAATATCATATCCTGAAACTCACGCCCTGAATTACATGCCCTGAAACTCCTGCCCTGAATCTCATGCCCTGAAACTCATGCCCTGAAACTCATGCCCTGAATCTCCTGTCCTAAAACTCATGCCCTGAATCTCATGTCCTGAATCTCATGCCCTGAAACACCTGCACTGAAACACCTGCCCTGAATCTCCTGCCCTGAAACTCATGCCCTGAATCTCATGCCCTGAATCTCACGCTCTGAAACTCGTGCACTGAATCTCATGAACTCAAGTTACTGCACTGAAACTCATGCCCTGAATCTCATGTCCTGAAACTCCTGCACTGAAACACCTGCCCTGAATCTCCTGCCTTGAAAATCATGACCTGAATCTCATGCCCTGAATCTCATGCTCTGAAACTCGTGCACTGAATCTCATGCCCTCAAGTTCCTGCACTGAAACTCAAGCCCTGAATCTCATGCCCTGAAACTCATGCCCTGAACCTCATGCCCTGAAACTCAAGCCCTGAATCTCATGCCCTGAAACTCATGCCCTAAATCACATACCCTGAAACTCCTGCCCTGAAACTCATGCACTGAAACTGATGCCCTGAATCACATGCCCTAAAACACATGCCCTGAATCATCTGCCCAGAAACTCATGCCCTGAATTACATGCCCTGAAATACCTGCCCTGAATCTCATGCACTGAAACTCATGCCCTGAATCTCATGCCTTGAAACTCCTGCCCTCAAACTCATGCACTGAAACTCATGCCCTGAATCTCTTGCCCTGAAACACCTGCACTGAAAATCATGCCATGAATCTCATATCCTGAAACTCACGCCTTGAATCACATGCCCTGAAACTCATGCCCTGAAACTCATGCCCTGAAACTCATGCCCTGACTTTCATGCCCTGAATCTCGTGCCCTGAAACTCCTGCACTGAAACACCTGCCCTGAATCTCCTGCCCTGAAAATGAAGCCCTGAATCTCATGCCCTGAATCTCATGACCTGAAACTCATGCCCTGAAACTCATGCCCTGAATCTCCTGTCCTGAAACTCATGCCCTGAATCTCATGCCCTGAATCTCATGCCCTGAAACTCCTGCACTGAAACACCTGCCCTGAATCTCCTGCCCTGAAAATCATGCCCTGAATCTCATGCCCTGAATCTCATGCTCTGAAACTCATGCCCTGAATCTCATGCCTTGAAACTCCTGCCCTCAAACTCATGCACTGAAACTCATGTCCTGAATATCATGCCCTGAAACACCTGCACTGAAACTCATGCCATGAATCTCATATCCTGAAACTCACGCCTTGAATCACATGCCCTGAAACTCCTGCCCTGAAACTCATGCCCTGAAACTCATGCCCTGAAACTCATGCCCTGAATCTCATGCCCTGAATCTCGTGCCCTGAAACTCCTGCACTGAAACACCTGCCCTGAATCTCCTGCCCTGAAAATGAAGCCCTGAATCTCATGCCCTGAATGTCATGCCCTGAAACTCATGCCCTGAAACTCATGCCCTGAATCTCCTGTCCTGAATCTCATGCCCTGAATCTCATGCCCTGAAACTCATGCCCTGAAACTCATGCCCTGAATCTCCCGTCCTGAAACTCATGCCCTGAATCTCATGCCCTGAATCTCATGCCCTGAAACTCCTGCACTGAAACACCTGCCCTGAATCTCCTGCCCTGAAAATCATGCCCTGAATCTCATGCCCTGAATCTCATGCTCTGAAACTCATGCCCTGAATCTCAAGCCCTGAATCTCATGCCCTGAAAATCATGCCCTACATCACATACCCTGAAACTCATGCACTGAAACTCATGCCCTGAATCACATGCCCTAAAACTCATGCCCTGAATCATCTGCCCAGAAACTCAGGCCCTGAATTACATGCCCTGAAACACCTGCCCTGAATCTCATGCCCTGAAACTCATGCCCTTAATCTCATGGCCTGAAACTCCTGCCCTCAAACTCATGCACTGAAACTCATGCGCTGAATCTCATGCCTTGAAACTCCTGCCCTCAAACTCATGCACTGAAACTCATGCCCTGAATCTCATGCCCTGAAACACCTGCACTGAAACTCATGCCATGAATCTCATATCCTGAAACTCACGCCTTGAATCACATGCCCTGAAACTCCTGCCCTGAAACTCATGCCCAGAAACTCATGCCCTGAATTACATGCCCTGAAATACCTGCCCTGAATCTCATGCCCTGAAACTCATGCCCTGAATCTCATGCCCTGAATCTCATGCCCTGAAACTCCTGCACTGAAACACCAGCCCTGAATCTCCTGCCTTAAAATTCATGCCCTGAATCTCATGCCCTGAATCTCATGCTCTGAAACTCATGCCCTGAATCTCATGCCCTGAAACTCATGCCCTGAACCTCATTCCCTGAAACTCAAGCCCTGAATCTCATGCCCTGAAACTCATGCCCTAAATCACATACCCTGAAACTCCTGCCCTGAAACTCATGCACTGAAACTCATGCCCTGAATCACATGCCCTAAAACTCATGCCCTGAATCATCTGCCCAGAAACTCATGCCCTGAATTACATGCCCTGAAATACCTGCCCTGAATCTCATGCCCTGAAACTCATGCCCTGAATCTCATGCCCTGAAACTCCTGCCCTGAAACTCATGCCCTGAAACTCATGCCCTGAAACTCATGCCCTGAATCTCTTGTCCTGAAACTCCTGCACTGAAACACCTGCCCAGAATCTCCTGCCTTGAAAATCATGACCTGAATCTCATGCCCTGAATCTCATGCTCTGATACTCGTGCACTGAATCCCATGCCCTCAAGTTCCTGCACTGAAACTCAAGCCCTGAATCTCATGCCCTGAAACTCATGCCCTGAACCTCATGCCCTGAAACTCAAGCCCTGAATCTCATGCCCTGAAACTCATGCCCTAAATCACATACCCTGAAACTCCTGCCCTGAAACTCATGCACTGAAACTCATGCCCTGAATCACATGCCCTAAAACTCATGCCCTGAATCATCGGCCCAGAAACTCATGCCCTGAATTACATGCCCTGAAATACCTGCCCTGAATATCATGCCCTGAAACTCATGGCCTGAATCTCATGCCCTGAAACTCCTGCCCTCAAACTCATGCACTGAAACTCATGCCCTGAATCTCATGCCTTGAAACTCCTGCCCTCAAACTCATGCACTGAAACTCATGCCCTGAATCTCATGCCCTGAAACACCTGCACTGAAACTCATGCCATGAATCTCATATCCTGAAACTCACGCCTTGAATCACATGCCCTGAAACTCCTGCCCTGAAACTCATGCCCTGAAACTCATGCCCTGAATCTCATGCCCTGAATCTCATGCCCTGAATCTCGTGCCCTGAAACTCCTGCACTGAAACACCTGCCCTGAATCTCCTGCCCTGAAAATGAAGCCCTGAATCTCATGCCCTGAATCTCATGCCCTGAAACTCATGCCCTGAAACTCATGCCCTGAATCTCCTGTCCTGAAACTCATGCCCTGAATCTCATGCCCTGAATCTCATGCCCTGAAACTCCTGCACTGAAACACCTGCCCTGAATCTCCTGCCCTGAAAATCATGCCCTGAATCTCATGCCCTGAATCTCATGCTCTGAAACTCATGCCCTGAATCTCAAGCCCTGAATCTCATGCCCTGAAACTCATGCTCTACATCACATACCCTGAAACTCCTGCCCTGAAACTCATGCACTGAAACTCATGCCCTGAATCACATGCCCTAAAACTCATGCCCTGAATCATCTGCCCAGAAACTCATGCCCTGAATTACATGCCCTGAAATACCTGCCCTGAATCTCATGTCCTGAAACTCATGCCCTGAATCTCATGCCCTGAAACTCCTGCCCTCAAACTCATGCACTGAAAGTCATGCCCTGAATCTCATGCCTTGAAACTCCTGCCCTCAAACTCATGCACTGAAACTCATGCCCTGAATCTCATGCCCTGAAACACCTGCACTGAATCTCATGCCCTGAAACTCATGCCCTAAATCACATACCCTGAAACTCCTGCCCTGAAACTCATGCACTGAAACTCATGCCCTGAATCACATGCCCTAAAACTCATGCCCTGAATCATCGGCCCAGAAACTCATGCCCTGAATTACATGCCCTGAAATACCTGCCCTGAATATCATGCCCTGAAACTCATGGCCTGAATCTCATGCCCTGAAACTCCTGCCCTCAAACTCATGCACTGAAACTCATGCCCTGAATCTCATGCCTTGAAACTCCTGCCCTCAAACTCATGCACTGAAACTCATGCCCTGAATCTCATGCCCTGAAACACCTGCACTGAAACTCATGCCATGAATCTCATATCCTGAAACTCACGCCTTGAATCACATGCCCTGAAACTCCTGCCCTGAAACTCATGCCCTGAAACTCATGCCCTGAATCTCATGCCCTGAATCTCATGCCCTGAATCTCGTGCCCTGAAACTCCTGCACTGAAACACCTGCCCTGAATCTCCTGCCCTGAAAATGAAGCCCTGAATCTCATGCCCTGAATCTCATGCCCTGAAACTCATGCCCTGAAACTCATGCCCTGAATCTCCTGTCCTGAAACTCATGCCCTGAATCTCATGCCCTGAATCTCATGCCCTGAAACTCCTGCACTGAAACACCTGCCCTGAATCTCCTGCCCTGAAAATCATGCCCTGAATCTCATGCCCTGAATCTCATGCTCTGAAACTCATGCCCTGAATCTCAAGCCCTGAATCTCATGCCCTGAAACTCATGCTCTACATCACATACCCTGAAACTCCTGCCCTGAAACTCATGCACTGAAACTCATGCCCTGAATCACATGCCCTAAAACTCATGCCCTGAATCATCTGCCCAGAAACTCATGCCCTGAATTACATGCCCTGAAATACCTGCCCTGAATCTCATGTCCTGAAACTCATGCCCTGAATCTCATGCCCTGAAACTCCTGCCCTCAAACTCATGCACTGAAAGTCATGCCCTGAATCTCATGCCTTGAAACTCCTGCCCTCAAACTCATGCACTGAAACTCATGCCCTGAATCTCATGCCCTGAAACACCTGCACTGAAACTCATGCCATGAATCTCATATCCTGAAACTCACATCTTGAATCACATGCCCTGAAACTCCTGCCCTGAAACTCATGCCCTGAAACTCATGCCCTGAAACTCATGCCCTGAATCTCATGCCCTGAATCTCGTGCCCTGAAACTCCTGCACTGAAACACCTGCCCTGAATCTCCTGCCCTGAAAATGAAGCCCTGAATCTCATGCCCTGAATCTCATGCCCTGAAACTCATGCCCTGAAACTCATGCCCTCAATCTCCTGTCCTGAAACTCATGCCCTGAATCTCATGCCCTGAATCTCATGCCCTGAAACTCCTGCACTGAAACACCTGCCCTGAATCTCCCGCCCTGAAAATCATGCCCTGAATCTCATGCCCTGAATCTCATGCTCTGAAACTCATGCCCTGAATCTCATGCCCTGAAACTAATGCACTGAAACTCATGCCCTGAATCACATGCCCTAAAATTCCTGCCCTGAATCATCTGACAGAAACTCATGCCCTGAATTACATGCCCTGAATCTCATGCCCTGAAACTCATGCACTGAAACTCATGCCCTGAATCACATGCCCTAAAACTCATGCCCTGAATCATCTGCCCAGAAACTCATGCCCTGAATTACATGCCCTGAAATACCTGCTCTGAATCTCATGCCCTGAAACTCATGCCCTGAATCTCATGCCCTGAAACTCCTGCACTGAAACTCCTGCCATGAATCTCATATCCTGAAACTCACGCCCTGAATTACATGCCCTGAAACTCCTGCCCTGAAACTCATACCCTGAAACTCATGCCCTGAAACTCATGCCCTGAATCTCCTGTCCTAAAACTCATGCCCTGAATCTCATGTCCTGAATCTCATGTCCTGAAACTCCTGCACTGAAACACCTGCCCTGAATTTCATGCCCTGAAACGCATGCCCTGAATCTCATGCCCTGAATCTCACGCTCTGAATCTCGTGCACTGAATCTCATGACCTCAAGTTACTGCACTGAAACTCATGCCCTGAATCTCATGTCCTGAAACTCCTGCACTGAAACACCTGCCCAGAATCTCCTGCCTTGAAAATCATGACCTGAATCTCATGCCCTGAATCTCATGCTCTGATACTCGTGCACTGAATCCCATGCCCTCAAGTTCCTGCACTGAAACTCAAGCCCTGAATCTCATGCCCTGAAACTCATGCCCTGAACCTCATGCCCTGAAACTCAAGCCCTGAATCTCATGCCCTGAAACTCATGCCCTAAATCACATACCCTGAAACTCCTGCCCTGAAACTCATGCACTGAAACTCATGCCCTGAATCACATGCCCTAAAACTCATGCCCTGAGTCATCGGCCCAGAAACTCATGCCCTGAATTACATGCCCTGAAATACCTGCCCTGAATATCATGCCCTGAAACTCATGGCCTGAATCTCATGCCCTGAAACTCCTGCCCTCAAACTCATGCACTGAAACTCATGCCCTGAATCTCATGCCTTGAAACTCCTGCCCTCAAACTCATGCACTGAAACTCATGCCCTGAATCTCATGCCCTGAAACACCTGCACTGAAACTCATGCCATGAATCTCATATCCTGAAACTCACGCCTTGAATCACATGCCCTGAAACTCCTGCCCTGAAACTCATGCCCTGAAACTCATGCCCTGAATCTCATGCCCTGAATCTCATGCCCTGAATCTCGTGCCCTGAAACTCCTGCACTGAAACACCTGCCCTGAATCTCCTGCCCTGAAAATGAAGCCCTGAATCTCATGCCCTGAATCTCATGCCCTGAAACTCATGCCCTGAAACTCATGCCCTGAATCTCCTGTCCTGAAACTCATGCCCTGAATCTCATGCCCTGAATCTCATGCCCTGAAACTCCTGCACTGAAACACCTGCCCTGAATCTCCTGCCCTGAAAATCATGCCCTGAATCTCATGCCCTGAATCTCATGCTCTGAAACTCATGCCCTGAATCTCAAGCCCTGAATCTCATGCCCTGAAACTCATGCTCTACATCACATACCCTGAAACTCCTGCCCTGAAACTCATGCACTGAAACTCATGCCCTGAATCACATGCCCTAAAACTCATGCCCTGAATCATCTGCCCAGAAACTGATGCCCTGAATTACATGCCCTGAAATACCTGCCCTGAATCTCATGTCCTGAAACTCATGCCCTGAATCTCATGCCCTGAAACTCCTGCCCTCAAACTCATGCACTGAAAGTCATGCCCTGAATCTCATGCCTTGAAACTCCTGCCCTCAAACTCATGCACTGAAACTCATGCCCTGAATCTCATGCCCTGAAACACCTGCACTGAAACTCATGCCATGAATCTCATATCCTGAAACTCACATCTTGAATCACATGCCCTGAAACTCCTGCCCTGAAACTCATGCCCTGAAACTCATGCCCTGAAACTCATGCCCTGAATCTCATGCCCTGAATCTCGTGCCCTGAAACTCCTGCCCTGAAACACCTGCCCTGAATCTCCTGCCCTGAAAATGAAGCCCTGAATCTCATGCCCTGAAACTCATGCCCTGAAACTCATGCCCTCAATCTCCTGTCCTGAAACTCATGCCCTGCATCTCATGCCCTGAATCTCATGCCCTAAAACTCCTGCACTGAAACACCTGCCCTGAATCTCCCGCCCTGAAAATCATGCCCTGAATCTCATGCCCTGAATCTCATGCTCTGAAACTCATGCCCTGAATCTCATGCCCTGAAACTAATGCACTGAAACTCATGCCCTGAATCACATGCCCTAAAATTCCTGCCCTGAATCATCTGACAGAAACTCATGCCCTGAATTACATGCCCTGAATCTCATGCCCTGAAACTCCTGCACTGAAACACCTGCCCTGAATCTCCTGCCTTGAAAATCATGCCCTGAATCTCATGCCCTGAATCTCATGCTCTGAAACTCGTGCACTGAATCTCATGCCCTCAACTTCCTGTACTGAAACTCATGCCCTGAATCTCATGCCCTGAAACTCATGCCCTGAACCTCATGCCCTGAAACTCAAGCCCTGAATCTCATGCCCTGAAACTCATGCCCTAAATCACATACCCTGAAACTCCTGCCCTGAAACTCATGCACTGAAACTCATGCCCTGAATCTCATGCCCTGAAACACCTGCACTGAAACTCATGCCATGAATCTCATATCCTGAAACTCACGCCTTGAATCACATGCCCTGAAACTCCTGCCCTGAAACTCCTGCCCTGAAACTCATGCCCTGAAACTCATGCCCTGAATCTCATGCCCTGAATCTCGTGCCCTGAAACTCCTGCACTGAAACACCTGCCCTGAATCTCCTGCCCTGAAAATGAAGCCCTGAATCTCATGCTCTAAAACTCGTGCACTGAATCTCATGCCCTCAAGTTCCTGCACTGAAACTCATGCCCTGAATCTCATGCCCTGAAACTCATGCCCTGAAATTCAAGCCCTGAATCTCATGCCCTGAAACTCTTGCCCTGAAACTCATGCACTGAAACTCATGCCCTGAATCACATGCCCTAAAACTCCTGCCCTGAATCATCTGCCCAGAAACTCATGCCCTGAATTACATACCCTGAAATACCTGCCCTGAATCTCATGCCCTGAAACTCATGCCCTGAATCTCATGCCCTGAAACTCCTGCACTCAAACTCATGCCATGAATCTCATATCCTGAAACTCACGCGCTGAATTACATGCCCTGAAACTCCTGCCCTGAAACTCATGCCCTGAATCTCATGCCCTGAATCTCCTGTCCTAAAACTCATGCCCTGAATCTCATGCTCTGAATCTCATGCCCTAAAACTCCTGCCCTGAATCTCATGCCCTGAAACTCATACCCTAAATCACATACCCTGAAACTACTGCCCTGAAACTCATGCACTGAAACTCATGCCCTGAATCACATGCCCTAAAACTCATGCCCTGAATCATCGGCCCAGAAACTCATGCCCTGAATTACATGCCCTGAAATACCTGCCCTGAATATCATGCCCTGAAACTCATGGCCTGAATCTCATGCCCTGAAACTCCTGTCCTCAAACTCATGCACTGAAACTCATGCCCTGAATCTCATGCCTTGAAACTCCTGCCCTCAAACTCATGCACTGAAACTCATGCCCTGAATCTCATGCCCTGAAACACCTGCACTGAAACTCATGCCATGAATCTCATATCCTGAAACTCACGCCTTGAATCACATGCCCTGAAACTCCTGCCCTGAAACTCATGCCATGAAACTCATGCCCTGAAACTCATGCCCTGAATCTCATGCCCTGAATCTCGTGCCCTGAAACTCCTGCACTGAAACACCTGCCCTGAATCTCCTGCCCTGAAAATGAAGCCCTGAATCTCATGCCTGAATCTCATGCCCTGAAACTCATGCCCTGAAACTCATGCCCTGAATCTCCTGTCCTGAAACTCATGCCCTGAATCTCATGCCCTGAATCTCATGCCCTGAAACTCCTGCACTGAAACACCTGCCCTGAATCTCCTGCCCTGAAAATCATGCCCTGAATCTCATGCCCTGAATCTCATGCTCTGAAACTCATGCCCTACATCACATACCCTGAAACTCCTGCCCTGAAACTCATGCACTGAAACTCATGCCCTGAATCATCTGCCCAGAAACTCATGCCCTGAATTACATGCCCTGAAATACCTGCCCTGAATCTCATGCCCTGAAACTCATGCCCTGAATCTCATGCCCTGAAACTCCTGCCCTCAAACTCATGCACTGAAAGTCATGCCCTGAATCTCATGCCTTGAAACTCCTGCCCTCAAACTCATGCACTGAAACTCATGCCCTGAATCTCATGCCCTGAAACACCTGCACTGAAACTCATGCCATGAATCTCATATCCTGAAACTCACGCCTTGAATCACATGGCCTGAAACTCCTGCCCTGAAACTCATGCCCTGAAACTCATGCCCTGAAACTCATGCCCTGAATCTCATGCCCTGAATCTCGTGCCCTGAAACTCCTGCACTGAAACACCTGCCCTGAATCTCCTGCCCTGAAAATGAAGCCCTGAATCTCATGCCCTGAAACTCATGCCCTGAAACTCATGCCCTGAATCTCCTGTCCTGAAACTCATGCCCTGAATCTCATGCCCTGAATCTCATGCCCTGAAACTCCTGCACTGAAACACCTGCCCTGAATCTCCTGCCCAGAAAATCATGCCCTGAATCTCATGCCCTGAATCTCATGCTCTGAAACTCATGCCCTGAATCTCAAGCCCTGAATCTCATGCCCTGAAACTCATGCTCTACATCACATACCCTGAAACTCCTGCCCTGAAACTCATGCACTGAAACTCATGCCCTGAATCATCTGCCCAGAAACTCATGCCCTGAATTACATGCCCTGAAATACCTGCCCTGAATCTCATGCCCTGAAACTCATGCACTGAAAGTCATGCCCTGAATCTCATGCCTTGAAACTCCTGCCCTCAAACTCATGCACTGAAACTCATGCCCTGAATCTCATGCCCTGAAACACCTGCACTGAAACTCATGCCATGAATCACATATCCTGAAACTCACGCCTTGAATCACATGGCCTGAAACTCCTGCCCTGAAACTCATGCCCTGAAACTCATGCCCTGAAACTCATGCACTGATACACCTGCCCTGAATCTCCTGCCCTGAAAATCATACCCTTAAACTCATGCCCTAAATAACATACCCTGAAACTCCTGCCCTGAAACTCATGCACTCAAATTCGTGCCCTGAATCTCATGCCCTAAAACTCCTGCCCTGAATCTCATGCCCTGAAACTCATACCCTAAATCACATACCCTGAAACTACTGCCCTGAAACTCATGCACTGAAACTCATGCCCTGAATCACATGCCCTAAAACTCATGCCCTGAATCATCGGCCCAGAAACTCATGCCCTGAATTACATGCCCTGAAATACCTGCCCTGAATATCATGCCCTGAAACTCATGGCCTGAATCTCATGCCCTGAAACTCCTGTCCTCAAACTCATGCACTGAAACTCATGCCCTGAATCTCATGCCTTGAAACTCCTGCCCTCAAACTCATGCACTGAAACTCATGCCCTGAATCTCATGCCCTGAAACACCTGCACTGAAACTCATGCCATGAATCTCATATCCTGAAACTCACGCCTTGAATCACATGCCCTGAAACTCCTGCCCTGAAACTCATGCCATGAAACTCATGCCCTGAAACTCATGCCCTGAATCTCATGCCCTGAATCTCGTGCCCTGAAACTCCTGCACTGAAACACCTGCCCTGAATCTCCTGCCCTGAAAATGAAGCCCTGAATCTCATGCCTGAATCTCATGCCCTGAAACTCATGCCCTGAAACTCATGCCCTGAATCTCCTGTCCTGAAACTCATGCCCTGAATCTCATGCCCTGAATCTCATGCCCTGAAACTCCTGCACTGAAACACCTGCCCTGAATCTCCTGCCCTGAAAATCATGCCCTGAATCTCATGCCCTGAATCTCATGCTCTGAAACTCATGCCCTACATCACATACCCTGAAACTCCTGCCCTGAAACTCATGCACTGAAACTCATGCCCTGAATCATCTGCCCAGAAACTCATGCCCTGAATTACATGCCCTGAAATACCTGCCCTGAATCTCATGCCCTGAAACTCATGCCCTGAATCTCATGCCCTGAAACTCCTGCCCTCAAACTCATGCACTGAAAGTCATGCCCTGAATCTCATGCCTTGAAACTCCTGCCCTCAAACTCATGCACTGAAACTCATGCCCTGAATCTCATGCCCTGAAACACCTGCACTGAAACTCATGCCATGAATCTCATATCCTGAAACTCACGCCTTGAATCACATGGCCTGAAACTCCTGCCCTGAAACTCATGCCCTGAAACTCATGCCCTGAAACTCATGCCCTGAATCTCATGCCCTGAATCTCGTGCCCTGAAACTCCTGCACTGAAACACCTGCCCTGAATCTCCTGCCCTGAAAATGAAGCCCTGAATCTCATGCCCTGAAACTCATGCCCTGAAACTCATGCCCTGAATCTCCTGTCCTGAAACTCATGCCCTGAATCTCATGCCCTGAATCTCATGCCCTGAAACTCCTGCACTGAAACACCTGCCCTGAATCTCCTGCCCAGAAAATCATGCCCTGAATCTCATGCCCTGAATCTCATGCTCTGAAACTCATGCCCTGAATCTCAAGCCCTGAATCTCATGCCCTGAAACTCATGCTCTACATCACATACCCTGAAACTCCTGCCCTGAAACTCATGCACTGAAACTCATGCCCTGAATCATCTGCCCAGAAACTCATGCCCTGAATTACATGCCCTGAAATACCTGCCCTGAATCTCATGCCCTGAAACTCATGCACTGAAAGTCATGCCCTGAATCTCATGCCTTGAAACTCCTGCCCTCAAACTCATGCACTGAAACTCATGCCCTGAATCTCATGCCCTGAAACACCTGCACTGAAACTCATGCCATGAATCACATATCCTGAAACTCACGCCTTGAATCACATGGCCTGAAACTCCTGCCCTGAAACTCATGCCCTGAAACTCATGCCCTGAAACTCATGCCCTGAATCTCATGCCCTGAATCTCGTGCCCTGAAACTCCTGCACTGAAACACCTGCCCTGAATCTCCTGCCCTGAAAATGAAGCCCTGAATCTCATGCCCTGAATCTCATGCCCTGAAACTCATGCCCTGAAACTCATGCCCTGAATCTCCTGTCCTGAAAGTCATGCCCTGAATCTCATGCCCTGAATCTCATGCCCTGAAACTCCTGCACTGAAACACCTGCCCTGAATCTCCTGCCCTGAAAATCATGCCCTGAATCTCATGCCTGAATCTCATGCTCTGAAACTCATGACCTGAATCTCAAGCCCTGAATCTCATGCCCTGAAACTCATGCTCTACATCACATACCCTGAAACTCCTGCCCTGAAACTCATGCACTGAAACTCATGCCCTGAATCACATGCCCTAAAACTCATGCCCTGAATCATCTGCCCAGAAACTCATGCCCTGAATTACATGCCCTGAAATACCTGCCCTGAATCTCATGTCCTGAAACTCATGCCCTGAATCTCATGCCCTGAAACTCCTGCCCTCAAACTCATGCACTGAAAGTCATGCCCTGAATCTCATGCCTTGAAACTCCTGCCCTCAAACTCATGCACTGAAACTCATGCCCTGAATCTCATGCCCTGAAACACCTGCACTGAAACTCATGCCATGAATCTCATATCCTGAAACTCACATCTTGAATCACATGCCCTGAAACTCCTGCCCTGAAACTCATGCCCTAAAACTCATGCCCTGAAACTCATGCCCTGAATCTCATGCCCTGAATCTCGTGCCCTGAAACTCCTGCACTGAAACACCTGCCCAGAATCTCCTGCCCTGAAAATGAAGCCCTGAATCTCATGCCCTGAATCTCATGCCCTGAAACTCATGCCCTGAAACTCATGCCCTCAATCTCCTGTCCTGAAACTCATGCCCTGAATCTCATGCCCTGAATCTCATGCCCTGAAACTCCTGCACTGAAACACCTGCCCTGAATCTCCCGCCCTGAAAATCATGCCCTGAATCTCATGCCCTGAATCTCATGCTCTGAAACTCATGCCCTGAATCTCATGCCCTGAAACTAATGCACTGAAACTCATGCCCTGAATCACATGCCCTAAAATTCCTGCCCTGAATCATCCGACAGAAACTCATGCCCTGAATTACATGCCCTGAAATACCTGCCTTGAATCTCATGCCCTGAAAATCATGCCCTGAATCTCATGCCCTGAATCTCATGCCCTGAAACTCCTGCACTGAAACACCTGCCCTGAATCTCCTGCCTTGAAAATCATGCCCTGAATCTCATGCCCTGAATCTCATGCTCTGAAACTCGTGCACTGAATCTCATGCCCTCAAGTTCCTGTACTGAAACTCATGCCCTGAATCTCATGCCCTGAAACTCATGCCCTGAACCTCATGCCCTGAAACTCAAGCCCTGAATCTCATGCCCTAAATCTCATGCCCTAAATCACATACCCTGAAACTCCTGCCCTGAAACTCATGCACTGAAACTCATGCCCTGAATCTCATGCCCTGAAACACCTGCACTGAAACTCATGCCATGAATCTCATATCCTGAAACTCACGCCTTGAATCACATGCCCTGAAACTCCTGCCCTGAAACTCATGCCCTGAAACTCACGCCCTGAAACTCATGCCCTGAATCTCATGCCCTGAATCTCGTGCCCTGAAACTCCTGCACTGAAACACCTGCCCTGAATCTCCTGCCCTGAAAATGAAGCCCTGAATCTCATGCTCTAAAACTCGTGCACTGAATCTCATGCCCTCAAGTTCCTGCACTGAAACTCATGCCCTGAATCTCATGCCCTGAAACTCATGCCCTGAAATTCAAGCCCTGAATCTCATGCCCTGAAACTCTTGCCCTGAAACTCATGCACTGAAACTCATGCCCTGAATCACATGCCCTAAAACTCCTGCCCTGAATCATCTGCCCAGAAACTCATGCCCTGAATTACATACCCTGAAATACCTGCCCTGAATCTCATGCCCTGAAACTCATGCCCTGAATCTCATGCCCTGAAACTCCTGCACTCAAACTCATGCCATGAATCTCATATCCTGAAACTCACGCCCTGAATTACATGCCCTGAAACTCCTGCCCTGAAACTCATGCCCTGAATCTCATGCCCTGAATCTCCTGTCCTAAAACTCATGCCCTGAATCTCATGCTCTGAATCTCATGCCCTGAAAATCATACCCTGAAACTCATGCCCTAAATCACATACCCTGAAACTCCTGCCCTGAAACTCATGCACTCAAATTCGTGCCCTGAATCTCATGCCCTAAAACTCCTGCCCTGAATCTCATGCCCTGAAACTCATACCCTAAATCACATACCCTGAAACTACTGCCCTGAAACTCATGCACTGAAACTCATGCCCTGAATCACATGCCCTAAAACTCATGCCCTGAATCATCGGCCCAGAAACTCATGCCCTGAATTACATGCCCTGAAATACCTGCCCTGAATATCATGCCCTGAAACTCATGGCCTGAATCTCATGCCCTGAAACTCCTGTCCTCAAACTCATGCACTGAAACTCATGCCCTGAATCTCATGCCTTGAAACTCCTGCCCTCAAACTCATGCACTGAAACTCATGCCCTGAATCTCATGCCCTGAAACACCTGCACTGAAACTCATGCCATGAATCTCATATCCTGAAACTCACGCCTTGAATCACATGCCCTGAAACTCCTGCCCTGAAACTCATGCCCTGAAACTCATGCCCTGAAACTCATGCCCTGAATCTCATGCCCTGAATCTCGTGCACTGAAACTCCTGCACTGAAACACCTGCCCTGAATCTCCTGCCCTGAAAATGAAGCCCTGAATCTCATGCCTGAATCTCATGCCCTGAAACTCATGCCCTGAAACTCATGCCCTGAATCTCCTGTCCTGAAACTCATGCCCTGAATCTCATGCCCTGAATCTCATGCCCTGAAACTCCTGCACTGAAACACCTGCCCTGAATCTCCTGCCCTGAAAATCATGCCCTGAATCTCATGCCCTGAATCTCATGCTCTGAAACTCATGCCCTGAATCTCAAGCCCTGAATCTCATGCCCTGAAACTCATGCCCTACATCACATACCCTGAAACTCCTGCCCTGAAACTCATGCACTGAAACTCATGCCCTGAATCATCTGCCCAGAAACTCATGCCCTGAATTACATGCCCTGAAATACCTGCCCTGAATCTCATGCCCTGAAACTCATGCCCTGAATCTCATGCCCTGAAACTCCTGCCCTCAAACTCATGCACTGAAAGTCATGCCCTGAATCTCATGCCTTGAAACTCCTGCCCTCAAACTCATGCACTGAAACTCATGCCCTGAATCTCATGCCCTGAAACACCTGCACTGAAACTCATGCCATGAATCTCATATCCTGAAACTCACGCCTTGAATCACATGGCCTGAAACTCCTGCCCTGAAACTCATGCCCTGAAACTCATGCCCTGAAACTCATGCCCTGAAACTCATGCCCTGAATCTCATGCCCTGAATCTCGTGCCCTGAAACTCCTGCACTGAAACACCTGCCTTGAATCTCCTGCCCTGAAAATGAAGCCCTGAATCTCATGCCCTGAATCTCATGCCCTGAAACTCATGCCCTGAAACTCATGCCCTGAATCTCCTGTCCTGAAACTCATGCCCTGAATCTCATGCCCTGAATCTCATGCCCTGAAACTCCTGCACTGAAACACCTGCCCTGAATCTCCTGCCCTGAAAATTATGCCCTGAATCTCATGCCCTGAATCTCATGCTCTGAAACTCATGCCCTGAATCTCATGCCCTGAAACTCCTGCACTGAAACTCATGCCCTGAATCACATGCCCTAAAATTCCTGCCCTGAATCATCTGACAGAAACTCATGCCCTGAATTACATGCCCTGAAATACCTGCCTTGAATCTCATGCCCTGAAACTCATGCCCTGAATCTCATGCCCTGAATCTCATGCCCTGAAACTCCTGCACTGAAACACCTGCCCTGAATCTCCTGCCTTGAAAATCATGCTCTGAATCTCATGCCCTGAATCTCATGCTCTGAAACTCGTGCACTGAATCTCATGCCCTCAAGTTCCTGTACTGAAACTCATGCCCTGAATCTCATGCCCTGAAACTCATGCCCTGAACCTCATGCCCTGAAACGCAAGCCCTGAATCTCATGCCCTGAAACTCATGCCCTAAATCACATACCCTGAAACTCCTGCCCTGAAACTCATGCACTGAAACTCATGCCCTGAATCTCATGCCCTGAAACACCTGCACTGAAACTCATGCCATGAATCTCATATCCTGAAACTCACGCCTTGAATCACATGCCCTGAAACTCCTGCCCTGAAACTCATGCCCTGAAACTCATGCCCTGAAACTCATGCCCTGAATCTCATGCCCTGAATCTCGTGCCCTGAAACTCCTGCACTGAAACACCTGCCCTGAATCTCCTGCCCTGAAAATGAAGCCCTGAATCTCATGCTCTAAAACTCGTGCACTGAATCTCATGCCCTCAAGTTCCTGCACTGAAACTCATGCCCTGAATCTCATGCCCTGAAACTCATGCCCTGAAATTCAAGCCCTGAATCTCATGCCCTGAAACTCTTGCCCTGAAACTCATGCACTGAAACTCATGCCCTGAATCACATGCCCTAAAGCTCCTGCCCTGAATCTTCTGCCCAGAAACTCATGCCCTGAATTACATGCCCTGAAAAACCTGCCCTGAATCTCATGCCCTGAAACTCATGCCCTGAATCTCATGCCCTGAAACTCCTGCACTGAAACTCATGCACTGAAACTCATGCCCTGAATCACATGCCCTAAAACTCCTGCCCTGAATCATCTGCCCAGAAACTCATGCCCTGAATTACATACCCTGAAATACCTGCCCTGAATCTCATGCCCTGAAACTCATGCCCTGAATCTCATGCCCTGAAAATCCTGCACTCAAACTCATGCCATGAATCTCATATCCTGAAACTCACGCCCTGAATTACATGCCCTGAAACTCCTGCCCTGAAACTCATGCCCTGAATCTCATGCCCTGAATCTCCTGTCCTAAAACTCATGCCCTGAATCTCATGCTCTGAATCTCATGCCCTGAAACTCCTGCACTGAAACACCTGCCCTGAATCTCCTGCCCTGAAAATCATACCCTGAATCTCATGCCCTGAATCTCATGCTCTGAAACTCATGCCCTAAATCACAATCCCTGAAACTCCTGCCCTGAAACTCATGCTCTCAAATTCGTGCCCTGAACCTCATGCCCTAAAACTCCTGCCCTGAATCTCATGCCCTGAAACTCATACCCTAAATCACATACCCTGAAACTACTGCCCTGAAACTCATGCACTGAAACTCATGCCCTGAATCACATGCCCTAAAATTCCTGCCCTGAATCATCTGCCCAGAAACTCATGCCCTGAATTACATGCCCTGAATCACATGCCCTAAAATTTTTGCCCTGAATCATCTGCCCAGAAACTCATGCCCTGAATTACATGCCCTGAAATACCTGCCCTGAATCTCATGCCCTGAAACTCGTGCCCTGAATCTCATGCCCTGAATCTCATGCCCTGAAACTCCTGCACTGAAACACCAGCCCTGAATCTCCTGCCTTGAAAATCATGCCCTGAATCTCATGCCCTGAATCTGATGCTCTGAAACTCGTGCACTGAATCTCATGCCCTCAAGTTCCTGCACTGAAACTCATGCCCTGAATCTCATGCCCTGAAACTCATGCCCTGAACCTCATGCCCTGAAACTCAAGCCCTGAATCTCATGCCCTGAAACTCATGCCCTAAATCACATACCCTGAAACTTCTGCCCTGAAACTCATGCACTGAAACTCATGCCCTGAATCACATGCCCTAAAACTCATGCCCTGAATCATCTGCCCAGAAACTCATGCCCTGAATTACATGCCCTGAAATACCTGCTCTGAATCTCATGCCCTGAAACTCATGCCCTGAATCTCATGCCCTGAAACTCCTGCACTGAAACTCATGCCATGAATCTCATATCCTGAAACTCACGCCCTGAATTACATGCCCTGAAACTCCTGCCCTGAAACTCATACCCTGAAACTCATGCCCTGAAACTCATGCCCTGAATCTCCTGTCCTAAAACTCATGCCCTGAATCTCATGTCCTGAATCTCATGCCCTGAAACTCCTGCACTGAAACACCTGCCCTGAATTTCATGCCCTGAAACTCATGCCCTGAATCTCATGCCCTGAATCTCACGCTCTGAATCTCGTGCACTGAATCTCATGACCTCAAGTTACTGCACTGAAACTCATGCCCTGAATCTCATGTCCTGAAACTCCTGCACTGAAACACCTGCCCTGAATCTCCTGCCTTGAAAATCATGACCCGAATCTCATGCCCTGAATCTCATGCTCTGAAACTCGTGCACTGAATCTCATGCCCTCAAGTTCCTGCACTGAAACTCAAGCCCTGAATCTCATGCCCTGAAACTCATGCCCTGAACCTCATGCCCTGAAACTCAAGCCCTGAATCTCATGCCCTGAAACTCATGCCCTAAATCACATACCCTGAAACTCCTGCCCTGAAACTCATGCACTGAAACTCATGCCCTGAATCACATGCCCTAAAACTCATGCCCTGAATCATCGGCCCAGAAACTCATGCCCTGAATTACATGCCCTGAAATACCTGCCCTGAATATCATGCCCTGAAACTCATGGCCTGAATCTCATGCCCTGAAACTCCTGCCCTCAAACTCATGCACTGAAACTCATGCCCTGAATCTCATGCCTTGAAACTCCTGCCCTCAAACTCATGCACTGAAACTCATGCCCTGAATCTCATGCCCTGAAACACCTGCACTGAAACTCATGCCATGAATCTCATATCCTGAAACTCACGCCTTGAATCACATGCATAGAAACTCCTGCCCTGAAACTCATGCCCTGAAACTCATGCCCTGAAACTCATGCCCTGAATCTCATGCCCTGAATCTCGTGCCCTGAAACTCCTGCACTGAAACACCTGCCCTGAATCTCCTGCCCTGAAAATGAAGCCCTGAATCTCATGCCCTGAATCTCATGCCCTGAAACTCATGCCCTGAAACTCATGCCCTGAATCTCCTGTCCTGAAACTCATGCCCTGAATCTCATGCCCTGAATCTCATGCCCTGAAACTCCTGCACTGAAACACCTGCCCTGAATCTCCTGCCCTGAAAATCATGCCCTGAATCTCATGCCCTGAATCTCATGCTCTGAAACTCATGCCCTGAATCTCAAGCCCTGAATCTCATGCCCTGAAACTCATGCCCTACATCACATACCCTGAAACTCCTGCCCTGAAACTCATGCACTGAAACTCATGCCCTGAATCACATGCCCTAAAACTCATGCCCTGAATCATCTGCCCAGAAACTCATGCCCTGAATTACATGCCCTGAAATACCTGCCCTGAATCTCATGCCCTGAAACTCATGCCCTGAATCTCATGCCCTGAAACTCCTCCCTCAAACTCATGCACTGAAAGTCATGCCCTGAATCTCATGCCTTGAAACTCCTGCCCTCAAACTCATGCACTGAAACTCATGCCCTGAATCTCATGCCCTGAAACACCTGCACTGAAACTCATGCCATGAATCTCATATCCTGAAACTCACGCCTTGAATCACATGCCCTGAAACTCATGCCCTGAAACTCATGCCCTGAATCTCATGCCCTGAATCTCGTGCCCTGAAACTCCTGCACTGAAACACCAGCCCTGAATCTCCTGCCCTGAAAATGAAGCCCTGAATCTCATGCCCTGAATCTCATGCCCTGAAACTCCTGCACTGAAACACATGCCCTGAATCTCCTGCCCTGAAAATCATGCCCTGAATCTCATGCCCTGAATCTCATGCTCTGAAACTCATGCCCTGAATCTCAAGCCCTGAATCTCATGCCCTGAAACTCATGCCCTACATCACATACCCTGAAACTCCTGCCCTGAAACTCATGCACTGAAACTCATGCCCTGAATCACATGCCCTAAAACTCATGCCCTGAATCATCTGCCCAGAAACTCATGCCCTGAATTACATGCCCTGAAATACCTGCCCTGAATCTCATGCCCTGAAACTCATGCCCTGAATCTCATGCCCTGAAATTCCTGCCCTCAAACTCATGCACTGAAACTCATGCCCTGAATCTCATGCCTTGAAACTCCTGCCCTCAAACTCATGCACTGAAACTCATGCCCTGAATCTCATGCCCTGAAACACCTGCACTGAAACTCATGCCATGAATCTCATATCCTGAAACTCACGCCTTGAATCACATGCCCTGAAACTCCTGCCCTGAAACTCATGCCCTGAAACTCATGCCCTGAAACTCATGCCCTGAATCTCATGCCCTGAATCTCGTGCCCTGAAACTCCTGCACTGAAACACCTGCCCTGAATCTCCTGCCCTGAAAATGAAGCCCTGAATCTCATGCCCTGAATCTCATGCCCTGAAACTCATGCCCTGAAACTCATGCCCTGAATCTCCTGCCCTGAAAATCATGCCCTGAATCTCATGCCCTGAATCTCATGCTCTGAAACTCATGCCCTGAATCTCATGCCCTGAAACTCCTGCACTGAAACTCATGCCCTGAATCACATGCACTAAAATTCCTGCCCTGAATCATCTGACAGAAACTCATGCCCTGAATTACATGCCCTGAAATTCCTGCCTTGAATCTCATGCCCTGAAACTCATGCCCTGAATCTCATGCCCTGAATCTCATGCCCTGAAACTCCTGCACTGAAACACCTGCCCTGAATCTCCTGCCTTGAAAATCATGCCCTGAATCTCATGCCCTGAATCTCATGCTCTGAAACTCGTGCACTGAATCTCATGCCCTCAAGTTCCTGTACTGAAACTCATGCCCTGAATCTCATGCCCTGAAACTCATGCCCTGAACCTCATGCCCTGAAACTCAAGCCCTGAATCTCATGCCCTGAAACTCATGCCCTAAATCACATACCCTGAAACTCCTGCCCTGAAACTCATGCACTGAAACTCATGCCCTGAATCTCATGCCCTGAAACACCTGCACTGAAACTCATGCCATGAATCTCATATCCTGAAACTCACGCCTTGAATCACATGCCCTGAAACTCCTGCCCTGAAACTCATGCCCTGAAACTCATGCCCTGAAACTCATGCCCTGAATCTCATGCCCTGAATCTCGTGCCCTGAAACTCCTGCACTGAAACACCTGCCCTGAATCTCCTGCCCTGAAAATGAAGTCCTGAATCTCATGCTCTAAAACTCGTGCACTGAATCTCATGCCCTCAAGTTCCTGCACTGAAACTCATGCCCTGAATCTCATGCCCTGAAACTCATGCCCTGAAATTCAAGCCCTGAATCTCATGCCCTGAAACTCTTGCCCTGAAACTCATGCACTGAAACTCATGCCCTGAATCACATGCCCTAAAACTCCTGCCCTGAATCATCTGCCCAGAAACTCATGCACTGAATTACATACCCTGAAATACCTGCCCTGAATCTCATGCCCTGAATCTCATGCTCTGAATCTCATGCCCTGAATCTCATGCTCTGAAACTCATGCCCTAAATCACATACCCTGAAACTCCTGCCCTGAAACTCATGCACTCAAATTCGTCCCCTGAATCTCATGTCCTAAAACTCCTGCCCTGAAACTCATGCACTGAAACTCATGCCCTGAATCACATGCCCTAAAACTCATGCCCTGAATCATCGGCCCAGAAACTCATGCCCTGAATTACATGCCCTGAAATACCTGCCCTGAATATCATGCCCTGAAACTCATGGCCTGAATCTCATGCCCTGAAACTCCTGCCCTCAAACTCATGCACTGAAACTCATGCCCTGAATCTCATGCCTTGAAACTCCTGCCCTCAAACTCATGCACTGAAACTCATGCCCTGAATCTCATGCCCTGAAACTCATACCCTAAATCACATACCCTGAAACTACTGCCCTGAAACTCATGCACTGAAACTCATGCCCTGAATCACATGCCCTAAAATTCCTGCCCTGAATCATCTGCCCAGAAACTCATGCCCTGAATTACATGCCCTGAATCACATGCCCTAAAGTTTTTGCCCTGAATCATCTGCCCAGAAACTCATGCCCTGAATTACATGCCCTGAAATACCTGCCCTGAATCTCATGCCCTGAAACTCATGCCCTGAATCTCATGCCCTGAATCTCATGCCCTGAAACTCCTGCACTGAAACACCAGCCCTGAATCTCCTGCCTTGAAAATCATGCCCTGAATCTCATGCCCTGAATCTGATGCTCTGAAACTCGTGCACTGAATCTCATGCCCTCAAGTTCCTGCACTGAAACTCATGCCCTGAATCTCATGCCCTGAAACTCATGCCCTGAACCTCATGCCCTGAAACTCAAGCCCTGAATCTCATGCCCTGAAACTCATGCCCTAAATCACATACCCTGAAACTCCTGCCCTGAAACTCATGCACTGAAACTCATGCCCTGAATCACATGCCCTAAAACTCATGCCCTGAATCATCTGCCCAGAAACTCATGCCCTGAATTACATGCCCTGAAATACCTGCTCTGAATCTCATGCCCTGAAACTCATGCCCTGAATCTCATGCCCTGAAACTCCTGCACTGAAACTCATGCCATGAATCTCATATCCTGAAACTCACGCCCTGAATTACATGCCCTGAAACTCCTGCCCTGAAACTCATACCCTGAAACTCATGCCCTGAAACTCATGCCCTGAATCTCCTGTCCTAAAACTCATGCCCTGAATCTCATGTCCTGAATCTCATGCCCTGAAACTCCTGCACTGAAACACCTGCCCTGAATTTCATGCCCTGAAACTCATGCCCTGAATCTCATGCCCTGAATCTCACGCTCTGATTCTCGTGCACTGAATCTCATGACCTCAAGTTACTGCACTGAAACTCATGCCCTGAATCTCATGTCCTGAAACTCCTGCACTGAAACACCTGCCCTGAATCTCCTGCCTTGAAAATCATGACCTGAATCTCATGCCCTGAATCTCATGCTCTGAAACTCGTGCACTGAATCTCATGCCCTCAAGTTCCTGCACTGAAACTCAAGCCCTGAATCTCATGCCCTGAAACTCATGCCCTGAACCTCATGCCCTGAAACTCAAGCCCTGAATCTCATGCCCTGAAACTCATGCCCTAAATCACATACCCTGAAACTCCTGCCCTGAAACTCATGCACTGAAACTCATGCCCTGAATCACATGCCCTAAAACTCATGCCCTGAATCATCGGCCCAGAAACTCATGCCCTGAATTACATGCCCTGAAATACCTGCCCTGAATATCATGCCCTGAAACTCATGGCCTGAATCTCATGCCCTGAAACTCCTGCCCTCAAACTCATGCACTGAAACTCATGCCCTGAATCTCATGCCTTGAAACTCCTGCCCTCAAACTCATGCACTGAAACTCATGCCCTGAATCTCATGCCCTGAAACACCTGCACTGAAACTCATGCCATGAATCTCATATCCTGAAACTCACGCCTTGAATCACATGCATAGAAACTCCTGCCCTGAAACTCATGCCCTGAAACTCATGCCCTGAAACTCATACCCTGAATCTCATGCCCTGAATCTCGAGCCCTGAAACTCCTGCACTGAAACACCTGCCCTGAATCTCCTGCCCTGAAAATGAAGCCCTGAATCTCATGCCCTGAATCTCATGCCCTGAAACTCATGCCCTGAAACTCATGCCCTGAATCTCCTGTCCTGAAACTCATGCCCTGAATCTCATGCCCTGAATCTCATGCCCTGAAACTCCTGCACTGAAACACCTGCCCTGAATCTCCTGCCCTGAAAATCATGCCCTGAATCTCATGCCCTGAATCTCATGCTCTGAAACTCATGCCCTGAATCTCAAGCCCTGAATCTCATGCCCTGAAACTCATGCCCTACATCACATACCCTGAAACTCCTGCCCTGAAACTCATGCACTGAAACTCATGCCCTGAATCACATGCCCTAAAACTCATGCCCTGAATCATCTGCCCAGAATCTCATGCCCTGAATTACATGCCCTGAAATACCTGCCCTGAATCTCATGTCCTGAAACTCATGCCCTGAATCTCATGCCCTGAAACTCCTGCCCTCAAACTCATGCACTGAAACTCATGCACTGAATCTCATGCCTTGAAACTCCTGCCCTCAAACTCATGCACTGAAACTCATGCCCTGAATCTCATGCCCTGAAACTCATACCCTAAATCACATACCCTGAAACTACTGCCCTGAAACTCATGCACTGAAACTCATGCCCTGAATCACATGCCATAAAAATCCTGCCCTGAATCATCTGCCCAGAAACTCATGCCCTGAATTACATGCCCTGAATCACATGCCCTAAAATTTTTGCCCTGAATCATCTGCCCAGAAACTCATGCCCTGAATTACATGCCCTGAAATACCTGCCCTGAATCTCATGCCCTGAAACTCATGCCCTGAATCTCATGCCCTGAATCTCATGCCCTGAAACTCCTGCACTGAAACACCAGCCCTGAATCTCCTGCCTTGAAAATCATGCCCTGAATCTCATGCCCTGAATCTGATGCTCTGAAACTCGTGCACTGAATCTCATGCCCTCAAGTTCCTGCACTGAAACTCATGCCCTGAATCTCATGCCCTGAAACTCATGCCCTGAACCTCATGCCCTGAAACTCAAGCCCTGAATCTCATGCCCTGAAACTCATGCCCTAAATCACATACCCTGAAACTCCTGCCCTGAAACTCATGCACTGAATCTCATGCCCTGAATCACATGCCCTAAAACTCATGCCCTGAATCATCTGCCCAGAAACTCATGCCCTGAATTACATGCCCTGAAATACCTGCTCTGAATCTCATGCCCTGAAACTCATGCCCTGAATCTCATGCCCTGAAACTCCTGCACTGAAACTCATGCCATGAATCTCATATCCTGAAACTCACGCCCTGAATTACATGCCCTGAAACTCCTGCCCTGAAACTCATACCCTGAAACTCATGCCCTGAAACTCATGCCCTGAATCTCCTGTCCTAAAACTCATGCCCTGAATCTCATGTCCTGAATCTCATGCCCTGAAACTCCTGCACTGAAACACCTGCCCTGAATTTCATGCCCTGAAACTCATGCCCTGAATCTCATGCCCTGAATCTCACGCTCTGAATCTCGTGCACTGAATCTCATGACCTCAAGTTACTGCACTGAAACTCATGCCCTGAATCTCATGTCCTGAAACTCCTGCACTGAAACACCTGCCCTGAATCTCCTGCCTTGAAAATCATGACCTGAATCTCATGCCCTGAATCTCATGCTCTGAAACTCGCGCACTGAATCTCATGCCCTCAAGTTCCTGCACTGAAACTCAAGCCCTGAATCTCATGCCCTGAAACTCATGCCCTTAACCTCATGCCCTGAAACTCAAGCCCTGAATCTCATGCCCTGAAACTCATGCCCTAAATCACATACCCTGAAACTCCTGCCCTGAAACTCATGCACTGAAACTCATGCCCTGAATCACATGCCCTAAAACTCATGCCCTGAATCATCGGCCCAGAAACTCATGCCCTGAATTACATGCCCTGAAATACCTGCCCTGAATATCATGCCCTGAAACTCATGGCCTGAATCTCATGCCCTGAAACTCCTGCCCTCAAACTCATGCACTGAAACTCATGCCCTGAATCTCATGCCTTGAAACTCCTGCCCTCAAACTCATGCACTGAAACTCATGCCCTGAATCTCATGCCCTGAAACACCTGCACTGAAACTCATGCCATGAATCTCATATCCTGAAACTCACGCCTTGAATCACATGCATAGAAACTCCTGCCCTGAAACTCATGCCCTGAAACTCATGCCCTGAATCTCATGCCCTGAATCTCGTGCCCTGAAACTCCTGCACTGAAACACCTGCCCTGAATCTCCTGCCCTGAAAATGAAGCCCTGAATCTCATGCCCTGAATCTCATGCCCTGAAACTCATGCCCTGAAACTCATGCCCTGAATCTCCTGTCCTGAAACTCATGCCCTGAATCTCATGCCCTGAATCTCATGCCCTGAAACTCCTGCACTGAAACACCTGCCCTGAATCTCCTGCCCTGAAAATCATGCCCTGAATCTCATGCCCTGAATCTCATGCTCTGAAACTCATGCCCTGAATCTCAAGCCCTGAATCTCATGCCCTGAAACTCATGCCCTACATCACATACCCTGAAACTCCTGCCCTGAAACTCATGCACTGAAACTCATGCCCTGAATCACATGCCCTAAAACTCATGCCCTGAATCATCTGCCCAGAAACTCATGCCCTGAATTACATGCCCTGAAATACCTGCCCTGAATCTCATGCCCTGAAACTCATGCCCTGAATCTCATGCCCTGAAACTCCTGCCCTCAAACTCATGCACTGAAAGTCATGCCCTGAATCTCATGCCTTGAAACTCCTGCCCTCAAACTCATGCACTGAAACTCATGCCCTGAATCTCATGCCCTGAAACACCTGCACTGAAACTCATGCCATGAATCTCATATCCTGAAACTCACGCCTTGAATCACATGCCCTGAAACTCATGCCCTGAAACTCATGCCCTGAATCTCATGCCCTGAATCTCGTGCCCTGAAACTCCTGCACTGAAACACCTGCCCTGAATCTCCTGCCCTGAAAATGAAGCCCTGAATCTCATGCCCTGAATCTCATGCCCTGAAACTCCTGCACTGAAACACATGCCCTGAATCTCCTGCCCTGAAAATCATGCCCTGAATCTCATGCCCTGAATCTCATGCTCTGAAACTCATGCCCTGAATCTCAAGCCCTGAATCTCATGCCCTGAAACTCATGCCCTACATCACATATCCTGAAACTCCTGCCCTGAAACTCATGCACTGAAACTCATGCCCTGAATCACATGCCCTAAAACTCATGCCCTGAATCATCTGCCCAGAAACTCATGCCCTGAATTACATGCCCTGAAATACCTGCCCTGAATCTCATGCCCTGAAACTCATGCCCTTAATCTCATGCCCTGAAACTCCTGCCCTCAAACTCATGCACTGAAACTCATGCCCTGAATCTCATGCCTTGAAACTCCTGCCCTCAAACTCATGCACTGAAACTCATGCCCTGAATCTCATGCCCTGAAACTCCTGCACTGAAACTCATGCCATGAATCTCATATCCTGAAACTCACGCCTTGAATCACATGCCCTGAAACTCCTGCCCTGAAACTCATGCCCTGAAACTCATGCCCTGAAACTCATGCCCTGAATCTCATGCCCTGAATCTCGTGCCCTGAAACTCCTGCACTGAAACACCTGCCTTGAATCTCCTGCCCTGAAAATGAAGCCCAGAATCTCATGCCCTGAATCTCATGCCCTGAAACTCATGCCCTGAAACTCATGCCCTGAATCTCCTGTCCTGAAACTCATGCCCTGAATCTCATGCCCTGAATCTCATGCCCTGAAACTCCTGCACTGAAACACCTGCCCTGAATCTCCTGCCCTGAAAATCATGCCCTGAATCTCATGCCCTGAATCTCATGCTCTGAAACTCATGCCCTGAATCTCATGCCCTGAAACTCCTGCACTGAAACTCATGCCCTGAATCACATGCCCTAAAATTCCTGCCCTGAATCATCTGACAGAAACTCATGCCCTGAATTACATGCCCTGAAATACCTGCCTTGAATCTCATGCCCTGAAACTCATGCCCTGAATCTCATGCCCTGAATCTCATGCCCTGAAACTCCTGCACTGAAACACCTGCCCTGAATCTCCTGCCTTGAAAATCATGCCCTGAATCTCATGCCCTGAATCTCATGCTCTGAAACTCGTGCACTGAATCTCATGCCCTCAAGTTCCTGTACTGAAACTCAGGCCCTGAATCTCATGCCCTGAAACTCATGCCCTGAACCTCATGCCCTGAAACTCATGCCCTGAATCTCATGCCTTGAATCTCATGCCCTGAAACTCCTGCACTGAAACACCTGCCCTGAATCTCCAGCACTGAAAATCATGCCCTGAATATCATGCCCTGAATCTCATGCTCTGAAACTCATGCCCTGAATCTCATGCCCTGAATCTCCTGCACTGAAACTCATGCCATGAATCTCATATCCTGAAACTCATGCCCTGAATCTCATGCCCTGAATCTCATGCCCAGAAACTCCTGCACTGAAACACCTGCCCTGAATCTCCTGCTCTGAAAATCATGCCCTGAAACTCAAGCCCTGAATCTCCTGCCCTGAGACTCATGCACTGAAACTCATGCCCTGAATCACATGCCCTAAAACTCCTGCCCTGAATCATCTGCCCAGAAACTCATGCCCTGAATTACATGCCCTGAAATTCCTGCCCTGAATCTCATGCCCTGAAACTCATGCCCTGAATCTCATGCCCTGAAACTCCTGCCCTCAAACTCATGCAGTGAAACTCAAGCCCTGAATTTCATGCCTTGAAACTCCTGTCCTGAATCTCAAGCCCTGAAACTCATGCCCTGAATCTCATGCCCTGAAACTCCTGCACTGAAACTCATGCCATGAATCTCATATCCTGAAACTCACGCCCTGAATTACATACCCTGAAACTCCTGCCTTGAAACGCATGCCCTGAAACTCATTCCCTGAATCTCCTTCCCTAAAAATCATGCCCTGAATCTCATGCCCTGAATCTCATGCCCTGAAATTCCTGCACTGAAACTCATGCCCTGAATCTCATGCCCTGAATCTCATGCTCTGAAACTCGTGCACTGAATCTCATGCCCTCAAGTTCCTGCACTGAAACTCATGCCCTGAATCTCATGCCCTGAAACTCCTGCCCTGAAACTCATGCACTGAATCTCATGCCCTGAACCACATGCCCTAAAACTAATGCCCTGAATCATCTGCCCAGAAACTCATGCCCTGAATTACATGCCCTGACACACCTGCCTTGAATCTCATGCCCTGAAACTCACGCCCTGAATCACATGCCCTGAAACTCCTGCCCTGAAACTCATGCCCTGAAACTCATGCCCTGAAACTCATGCCTGAATCTCCTCTCCTGAAACTCATGCCCTGAATCTAATGCCCTGAATCTCATGCCCTGAAACTCCTGCACTGAAACACCTGCCCTGAATCTCCTGCCCTGAAATTGAAGCCCTGAATCTCATGCTCTAAAACTCGTGCACTGAATCTCATGCCCTCAATTAACTGCACTGAAACTCATGCCCTGAATCTCATGCCCTGAAACTCATGCCCTGAACCTCATGCCCTGAAACTCAAGCCCTGAATCTCATGCCCTGAAACTCTTGCCCTAAATCACATACCCTGAAACTCCTGCCCTGAAACTCATGCACTGAAACTCATGCCCTGAATCACATGCCCTAAAACTCCTGCCCTGAATCATCTGCCCAGAAACTCATGCCCTGAATTACATGCCCTGAAATACCTGCCCTGAATCTCATGCCCTGAAACTCATGCCCTGAATCTCATGCCCTGAATCTCATGCCCTGAAACTCCTGCACTGAAACACCATCCCTGAATCTCCTGCCTTGAAAATCATGCCCTGAATCTCATGCCCTGAATCTCATGCTCTGAAACTCGTGCACTGAATCTCATGCCCTCAAGTTCCTGCACTGAAACTCATGCCCTGAATCTCATGCCCTGAAACTCATGCCCTGAACCTCATTCCCTGAAACTCAAGCCCTGAATCTCATGCCCTGAAACTCATGCCCTAAATCACATACCCTGAAACTCCTGCCCTGAAACTCATGCACTGAAACTCATGCCCTGAATCACATGCCCTAAAACTCATGCCCTGAATCATCTGCCCAGAAACTCATGCCCTGAATTACATGCCCTGAAATACCTGCCCTGAATCTCATGCACTGAAACTCATGCCCTGAATCTCATGCCCTGAAACTCCTGCACTGAAACTCATGCCATGAATCTCATATCCTGAAACTCACGCCCTGAATTACATGCCCTGAAACTCCTGCCCTGAAACTCATGCCCTGAAACTCATGCCCTGAAACTCATGCCCTGAATCTCCTGTCCTAAAACTCATGCCCTGAATCTCATGTCCTGAATCTCATGCCCTGAAACTCCTGCACTGAAACACCTGCCCTGAATCTCCTGCCCTGAAACTCATGCCCTGAATCTCATGCCCTGAATCTCACGCTCTGAAACTCGTGCACTGAATCTCATGACCTCAAGTTACTGCACTGAAACTCATGCCCTGAATCTCATGTCCTGAAACTCCTGCACTGAAACACCTGCCCTGAATCTCCTGCCTTGAAAATCATGACCTGAATCTCATGCCCTGAATCTCATGCTCTGAAACTCGTGCACTGAATCTCATGCCCTCAAGTTCCTGCACTGAAACTCAAGCCCTGAATCTCATGCCCTGAAACTCATGCCCTGAACCTCATGCCCTGAAACTCAAGCCCTGAATCTCATGCCCTGAAACTCATGCCCTAAATCACATACCCTGAAACTCCTGCCCTCAAACTCATGCACTGAAACTCATGCCCTGAATCTCATGCCTTGAAACTCCTGCCCTCAAACTCATGCACTGAAACTCATGCCCTGAATCTCATGCCCTGAAACACGTGCACTGAAACTCATGCCATGAATCTCATATCCTGAAACTCACGCCTTGAATCACATGCCCTGAAACTCCTGCCCTGAAACTCATGCCCTGAAACTCATGCCCTGAAACTCATGCCCTGAATCTCATGCACTGAATCTCGTGCCCTGAAACTCCTGCACTGAAACACCTGCCCTGAATCTCCTGCCCTGAAAATGAAGCCCTGAATCTCATGCCCTGAATCTCATGCCCTGAATCTCCTGCACTGAAAATCATGCCCTGAATATCATGCCCTGAATCTCATGCTCTGAAACTCATGCCCTGAATCTCATGCCCTGAATCTCCTGCACTGAAACTCATGCCATGAATCTCATATCCTGAAACTCATGCCCTGAATCTCATGCCCAGAAACTCCTGCACTGAAACACCTGCCCTGAATCTCCTGCCCTGAAAATCATGCCCTGAAACTCAAGCCCTGAATCTCCTGCCCTGAGACTCATGCACTGAAACTCATGCCCTGAATCACATGCCCTAAAACTCCTGCCCTGAATCATCTGCCCAGAAACTCATGCCCTGAATTACATGCCCTGAAATTCCTGCCCTGAATCTCATGCACTGAATCTCGTGCCCTGAAACTCCTGCACTGAAACACCTGCCCTGAATCTCCTGCCCTGAAAATGAAGCCCTGAATCTCATGCCCTGAATCTCATGCCCTGAAACTCATGCCCTGAATCTCATGCCCTGAAACTCATGCCCTGAATCTCATGCCCTGAAACTCCAGCCCTCAAACTCATGCAGTGAAACTCAAGCCCTGAATTTCGTGCCTTGAAACTCCTGTCCTGAATCTCATGCCCTGAAACTCATGCCCTGAATCACATGCCCTGAAACTCCTGCACTGAAACTCATGCCATGAATCTCATATCCTGAAACTCACGCCCTGAATTACATACCCTGAAACTCCTGCCTTGAAACGCATGCCCTGAAACGCATTCCCTGAATCTCCTTTCCTAAAAATCATGCCCTGAATCTCATGCCCTGAATCTCATGCCCTGAAATTCCTGCACTGAAACTCATGCCCTGAATCTCATGCCCTGAATCTCATGCTCTGAAACTCGTCCACTGAATCTCATGCCCTCAAGTTCCTGCACTGAAACTCATGCCCTGAATCTCATGCCCTGAAACTCATGCCCTGAACCTCATGCCCTGAAACTCAAGCCCTGAATCTCATGCCCTGAAACTCATGCCCTAAATCACATACCCTGAAACTCCTGCCCTGAAACTCATGCACTGAATCTCATGCCCTGAACCACATGCCCTAAAACTAATGCCCTGAATCATCTGCCCAGAAACTCATGCCCTGAATTACATGCCCTGAAACACCTGCCCTGAATCTCATGCCCTGAAACTCACGCCCTGAATCACATGCCCTGAAACTCCTGCCCTGAAACTCATGCCCTGAAACTCATGCCCTGAATTACATGCCCTGAAATACCTGCCCTGAATCTCATGCCCTGAAACTCATGCCCTGAATCTCATGCCCTGAATCTCATGCCCTGAAACTCCTGCACTGAAACACCAGCCCTGAATCTCCTGCCTTAAAAATCATGCCCTGAATCTCATGCCCTGAATCTCATGCTCTGAAACTCGTGCACTGAATCTCATGCCCTCAAGTTCCTGCACTGAAACTCATGCCCTGAATCTCATGCCCTGAAACTCATGCCCTGAACCTCATTCCCTGAAACTCAAGCCCTGAATCTCATGCACTGAAACTCATGCCCTGAATCACATGCCCTAAAACTCATGCCGTGAATCATCTGCCCAGAAACTCATGCCCTGAATTACATGCCCTGAAATACCTGCCCTGAATCTCATGCCCTGAAACTCATGCCCTGAATCTCATGCCCTGAAACTCCTGCACTGAAACTCATGCCATGAATCTCATATCCTGAAACTCACGCCCTGAATTACATGCCCTGAAACTCCTGCCCTGAAACTCAGGCCCTGAAACTCATGCCCTGAAACTCATGCCCTGAATCTCCTGTCCTAAAACTCATGCCCTGAATCTCATGTCCTGAATCTCATGCCCTGAAACTCCTGCACTGAAACACCATCCCTGAATCTCCTGCCTTGAAAATCATGCCCTGAATCTCATGCTCTGAAACTCGTGCACTGAATCTCATGCCCTCAAGTTCCTGCACTGAAACTCATGCCCTGAATCTCATGCCCTGAAACTCATGCCCTGAACCTCATTCCCTGAAACTCAAGCCCTGAATCTCATGCCCTGAAACTCATGCCCTAAATCACATACCCTGAAACTCCTGCCCTGAAACTCATGCACTGAAACTCATGCCCTGAATCACATGCCCTAAAACTCATGCCCTGAATCATCTGCCCAGAAACTCATGCCCTGAATTACATGCCCTGAAATACCTGCCCTGAATCTCATGCACTGAAACTCATGCCCTGAATCTCATGCCCTGAAACTCCTGCACTGAAACTCATGCCATGAATCTCATATCCTGAAACTCACGCCCTGAATTACATGCCCTGAAACTCCCTGCCCTGAAACTCATACCCTGAAACTCATGCCCTGAAACTCATGCCCTGAATCTCCTGTCCTAAAACTCATGCCCTGAATCTCATGTCCTGAATCTCATGCCCTGAAACTCAGCCCAGTTCCTGCACTGAAACCAA